>NW_015161424.1:480065-575065 GCF_001447785.1 Gekko japonicus
GAGCTCTGAGAGAACTGTTCTTGAGAGAACAGCTCTGAGAACTATGGCTTGCCCAAGGTCATCCAGCAGCTGCAAATGGAGGAGTGGGGAAGCAAACCAGGTTCTCCCAGATTAGAGTCCATGCACTTAACCACTACACCAAACTGGCTGGAGAGCAGTATAGAAACCAAATTTAATAAATTAATAGATATGGTGCTTAAAATCAGATAAGATTCAAACATACTACTTATGTTAACCAGAGACGAAGTACGAGCTCCACTATTGTAGTAGGTGTTGTTTGTTATTGTCTTGTTGTTATGTGATTGTTATTGTTTTTTGTAGTGACTTTCTTTCTGAAAATAATAAAACGTCCTGGCTTCAGCCAGGGTAATATAAAAAAATAATAATAAATAGTACTTGGTCCACTGCTTTTTAACTTGTTCATTAATGATTTGGAGTTGGGAGTAAGCAGTGAAGGGGCTAAATTTGCGGATTATACGAAGTTGTTCAGGGTGGTGAAAACCAGTGAGGATTGTGAGGCACTCCAAAGGGATCTGTCAAGGATGGGCAAGTGGGCGTTAACATTGCAAATGGGGTTCCATGTGGCCAAGTGTAAGGTGGAGCCAAAATCCTAAATATAAATACACATTGGTGGGGTCTGAACTGGCAGAGACTGATCAAGGGAGAGATCTTGGAGTTGTAGTAGATAACTCACTGAAAATGTCGAGACAGTGTGTGACTGCAATAAAAAAGGCCAATGCTATGCTGGGGATTATTAGGAAGGGTATGAAAACAGATCAGCCGATATCATAATGCCCCTATATAAATCAATGGTGCGACCTCATTTGGAATACTGTGTGCAGTTCTGGTCACCACACCTTAAAAAGGATATTATAGCTTTGGAAAAAGTGCAGAAAAGGGCAACTCGAATGATAAAAGGGTTGGAACACTTTCCCTATGAGGAAAGGTTAAAGCGCTTAGGGCTCTTTAGCTTGGAGAAAAGACGACTGAGGGGTGACATGATCGAGGTTTATAAGATTATGCATGGGAAAGAGCAGGTAAAGAAAGAGGTACTTTTCTCCCTTTCTCACAATACAAGAACCCGTGGGCACTCCATGAAATTGCTGAGCGGTCGGGTTAGAACGGATAAAAGGAAGTACTTCTTCACCCAAAGAGTGATTAACACATGGAATTCACTGCCACAGGAAGTGGTGGCAGCTACAAGCATGGACGGCTTCAAAAGGGAATTAGATAAGCATATGGAGCAGAGGTCCATCAGTGGCTATTAGCCACAAGGTATAGCTAACATTGGCGTCTCTTATGTTCTTATGTTAGATCGATTTCATATTATGAAAAAACTGATGAGACTAAAAACATTTGAATCATGTGCATATTGTCAGTAATGACAGATAGTGTTGGTGGTATTGATACTATACTCTTCAAAAATCTCCTTCTAAAATTAAACTATATAAATGCATGTGATTTTAAGTTTTTAAACACTGATCTGAACATTTGTGCTATCTCTACCTGAGATAGCAGCAGCGTATTATCACCAATGCCTCTGTAATACTATAGTGTATGTTGCCCAAGCTAGCAATAGCAAGACTACATACATGCATTTTCGAGTCTTAAAGGACCAGAGGTACTATTGTATTCACTTTTGAATACTCTTTCTGTTCCAAGAATGAAATGTATGGAGGCACTCGCAGGAGTGAAGAGAATCAGGGAAGGAAAGGCAGATGGTGTGTCTTCCTCTCCCAGATTTACTGTTTATCCTAGGTGAACAGTTATAAAACTTTAATCCCTATTACAAAATTAGCTTTCATGCAGCAATCTGTAATTCTACTCCTGCAAGTAATAAATCTTCTATTCCTACAATTTTGCTGTGTTATACAACATCATTGATATTTTACAGTACAAGATTTCCATATTGATCTAAAGTAATATGTGGGATTAGGATAATTTAAATTCTGGATTCATAAATAATTATATCATTAAGAACAGTGGTTTTATTTTTAATCCCGTATACTAATCCAGTATACTAATAGTGTTGGTGTGCCATACATAGTAGATAAAACAGCATGCTTCAAAACAAGAAGTTTCCATTTTGAATCTTCCCTGAGCCATGAATTAACAGGTGGCCTCAGGCAGCCAGTCTTTTCAACCTCAGTTCCCCAATATCAAATGGTTATTACTCACTGTGGGTAATGTTCACTTATATGACAGAGTTTTATAAAGATTGTAATGAAGTAATGTATGTGAATGATTCAAAGTACTATGCATGCCGTTACTATTAGGAAAGGGTTTGAACCCCACTCTTGTGGCCCTAATTTTTCCACTCCCAGCTGCTTTTAAATAAAAGCGAAGTGCAACCAAGCATAATGTAGATCTTTTGCATTTTGGGTTGGATCCCTCCAGCTCTCTTGCCCAACCTTGCCTAATTACTCACCAAATTACAGTCCCTGTCTCACAGTTTTTGACCTCGCAGGTCCCATGATCTCCAGCACAGACGTTCAGTTCAGTTCAGTTAACCTTTATTGGCATAAAAATACCTTAAAAGAGGATTACTTTTTAAAAAGTATACATTTAAAACCATATAGCGCCATACATATAGAGCCGAGCATTTTGCCGACTGCATAATATTGCACAGTATTGCATAAAACAATTACTCATTGTTAGTTTTCCTGATGTAGCTTTATCGCTGATTGTAAAAACATGGCTGTGTTCATTGATATTTCTGGAACAGAATCATTTAGAAGACAGCACACTTTTAAAGCATCAGGAAGGTTCATCATGTTGGCTAAGATAGGATTTAAATATCTAAAACGTAAATCCACATAAAATTGACAACGCAGACAAATATGTGAAACAGTTTCAATACATCCAGAGTTGCAATGGCAACTTTGATCTAGGTGATCAAAGGGGATTCCCTCCATTTTTTTACCCTCAGAAAATCTGATTGCATGTGCAGATGTGAAAATGTAACTACTCACATTGAAATGTATAGTGCCAGTCTATCTATCTATCTAGTACTGCTCATACGGCTATCACCTTAAGCAGAAATTACAACCAAAGAAAATATTTTAAAAGACCTTACTCAGTATTACTTCTCTTATATTTGATTATTGCGCCTATGAATTTTGCCACTGAGAGGGTGACACAATCATTGGTATCCGATAGTAGCCATGACACTTGGCCTCGCACATTTAGCAGTTCCATATCTTTAAGTAAAGGGGTGACTAAATTAGCCCTCAATTCATCGAATATAGGGCACTCCATAATCATATGCTCAATGGTTTCGATTGTATTATATGAGCATCTGCATGTTCTGAGTATGATACTTAATTACCGGTATGATACTTAATTACTTAATTACCGGTATATCTGCCCTCCAAAACTGCCGAGGGAAGAACTTTCAGTCTTGCCAAAGTAAAAGCTCTTCTTAGTTTTGGGACTGTCAATTGATAGAAATATTTCGGCAGTTACATCGGGAGGGTAATTCCCAAATGAAATGTTGAACATACCCTGCACACCCTTATAGACATACTTGTAACATCCAATTTCCTTACAGATTTTTTAATTTGTCTTCTAATGTCTTTAGTTTCTGTATTTTTAATCATATCATTTGTTTTTCCTTGGTCTTTCATTTTCTTTTCCAATAGCTGATCCCATTGGCTGTAATGTGTATCTGCCTGGATAAGCCCAAGTAAAGTAGATCCTCCTTCAGATTTTAAAACCTTTACTTCAAAGAAAAATGCTTTAATCCAAATCCTAGCTTCCATCAATAATTCACCTAGTTCTCCTCTTCAGTGCTATACCCAAGACACATCTAGGAGTAGCCAATAAGTGTCGGAAAAAGTCATACTGGATGGAATCAGTTTTTTCAGAAGCAGACTGAATCCAGATTTCCGCACCATACAGGAATTGATTTAGAACCTTAACATTAAATACCTTTAAGGCCGAGGGGACAAACTGGCCTTCTGATGAGTAGAAGTATTTTACACTTGTCTTCCCTACTCTCAAAGCCAAGTGTGTTCTCCATGTAAGAGATGCTTCAAAGTGGATTCCCAGATATTTAAATTGATTGACCTGTTCCATAAGTTGGCCTGCTATGTCCCATTTAAAGATTTCCCCCTTTTTCCTTTTGGTGAAAACTATGACCTTGGATTTTGCCACATTGATGGACAAGCCCTCATGATAACAATAAAGCTCGAATTTTTTTGTATCAGATTGCAGAGGCCATAGTGCCAGTCTAATGAGAGCATTCTTGTGCCATAAGGAAAGCATTATAGTGTAACTGGTTATGAATTTATTTTGGAACTAGTAAAAATATTGCTGCTTTGAAAGAAACTTCTTATCTCTACAAATTACCACAATTGTTGCATTGAATTTCTTGTCTGTTATATTACTATTTATAGATTTATATCGTAACCTTATTTCAAGGAGTCAATAGATGCATATTAAAGATAAGTCCCCTACTGAATGTTTTAGACCACTCCTAGCATTGTTTTGTTGCAATTTAAATTGCTTCCATGATACCGTAGCCTGAATTTTCAAGCTTATTAAATGAGAATCTCAGTAAATTTCGGTGAGGCTGTAGCTAGAAATTATAGATGCTAAATGCAATGTTTGAAAGTTGAGGGGGAACCTTTTACAGTTACAGTAAGAACATTGCTTTTGCAAGTAGCAGTTTGAGAGTAATATTGACATTCAGCAGTATGTGAAAAGCCACAGATCAAAGTCTTGTTTTTGCAGCAAGGGCTTTCTCCATCTCTGGTCAGTAGTTCAGTGTGCTGTGATTTAGAAATGCCCATTAATCTCTCTGGGATTTTCTTATAAGTAAACATGCAAGGCTGAGCTGTAGGTCCCCAATGTTTAGAATATTTTAAAATGTCATGTATAAATGTGAATATTAGATTGAGCTTTAGAGGCTAAGATTTGCTTGGCAAGTTCCTATCAATATGTGAAAATTAATCATCCATTCTTTGATTTCCCTGGACCACAGTTTCCATTCTCCAAAGCAATCTGTTCTGTCCTTTCTGTTACCCCTAGTAGCATATGCCTCATCTAGTCACCAGTCTTTGTGAGAGTTTTCCCCAGAAACACTTGCATGTGGCAGAGACACCATACGAAGTGTTTCATCCAGCCAAACTGACTTTTCATTTTATAGTATTTGTGTTATTTATCCTTTTCATCACAGTGTCTACTCACAAGTATTCCATTGGCAAAATCGAATGGCTAGAAAATTGCTGGCAAAAAGGCCTTGAAAGAAGAAGAGAGAATGCAGGATATAAAGAGAGAGGGTGTAAAGAGAGAAGGCAGGATATAAATATGATTGATTGATTGATTTTTGTTGTTCAGTCGCACAGTCGAGTCCGACTGTTTGTGACCCCATGGACCACATCACACCAGGCCATCCTGTCTTCTGCCATCCTCCGGAGTTTGCTCAATTTTATGTTCGTTGCATCGGTAACATTGTCTAGCCTTCTCATCCTTTGCCATCCCCTTCTTCTGTTACCTTCAGTCTTTCCCAGCATCAGGGTCTTCTTCAGTGAGTGCTCCCTTCTCATTTGGTGGCCAAAATATTTGAGCTTCAGCTTCAGCATCTGGCCTTCCAGGGAACAGTCAGGGTTGATTTCCTTTAGGATTAACTGATTTGATCTCCTTGCAGTTCAAAGGACCCTCAAGAGTCTTCTCCATTACCATAATTCAAAAGCATCTATTCTTTGGTGCTCGGCCTTCCTTAGGGTCCAACTCTTGCATTACTACTGGGAATACCATCGCTTTTACCGGACAGACTTTTGTTGGCAGTGTAATGTCTCTACTTTTTGTTATGCTGTCTAGGTTTGCCTAGCTTTCCTCCCAAGGAGCAGGCATCTTTTAATTTCATAGCTGCAGTCACTGTCTGCAGTGATCTTGGATCCCAGGAACCTTAATTCTGTCACTGCTTCCATGACTTCCCCTTCTATTTGCCAAGGAGTGATGGGGTCAGATGCCATGATCTTAGTTTTTTTATGTTGAGTTTCAAGCCAACTTTTGCACTCTCCTACAAAATGGCAATTTTTAACCTTTTATGTGAGGTTTCCAGCTTGTTCCTATGACTGTCCACATTTCCACACAAGTAAATTTAATTAGACTTATGTCAAGTAAGTGTTTTGCCTCTCCTGTGCTTGCACTCCTCTCACCTGTCTGTGTTCTTTGGTTCAGACTCATGACTACTAGTATCATAGTTTGCTGGATGTCATAGTAGGATTAATATTGTATAATTTTCCTTTCAGTCTTTGTGACTAAGGCTGGATTCTTAAATTCTTATAGCAGCATGGGAGCCACTGCCATTGTACTCTTTCCTGGGCTGCCAGGGTAACATGAGGGAGAGCGCCACACTGCAGTGCATCCACAGCTTTTTCAGCTTTTGGGAAACTGGATTAATTCTGGTGGGGGAGAAGCCCACCATGGACTGCTTCTGTAGGGTTCAGGGCTTCTTGTATCATCCCAGGAAAACTCTTTTCATCATCACAATGTGAGTACTTGCCTAAGACCTCTATTGCTATCTCAATCTCTAACTTCAGTGAGAAGCCACTAACATCCAGGCATACCTGAAGTTATTAAACAAGTTGCTGGTAGGGAAGATAAATGAATGGGCATTAACAGTTTATCTGAAGGGAAAAGAAAAAATGCCTAAGCAAGGCTTTGTGTATAAGTTCCTCTTCCACCTCATTAGATAGTCCTGTGTGTTAAAAATGAAGTGTGAGTGTGTGTGTGTGTGTGTGTGTGTGTGTGTGTTTCTGCATAGCAGCAGAAAAATTGTCTCAGAGAGGCAATGGGGGGGTAGGTTTTCAGTCTGCCCTAAGGACTCAAAATTTGTTTTGTTAATTCCTGGTTATTTAACATTTCTGTATAACATTTCTCAAGTTCTTTTTCATGCCAAGTGCCATTGGGTGAGATATACATTCTGTTAGCATAAACACCTAGTCCTATAGTAGTATGAACCATACATTATATTATTTAATTAATGTAAATCCAGATTTTAAAAAAACCACAAAGCTGTAGTAAAGAAATATGAGACTGAAATGGCATGTGGCTTAGTTCTTGATCAAGATTTCTCTTCAGTAGTGCCATAGCTATGGGCTGTTTCTGCTTTGCCTGCATCATCATCAGAACTAAAAATAACATTCCCATAGTTTTATTGGCACAGTTGTTATAGCTGCTTCTTTAATTCTTTTTTAAAATGTATGTAGGGCAAGGCATCATAAATATTAAACATGGGCAGAAATTTCAGTAACTGACTCCCAGGAACTGACTTACATTCTGTTACTATTATTTAAGATTTCTCTCTAAGTAATGTAAATTTGGCATGTACAGCTGATCTTTTGTACATTCTAGTTAAGTTTTATGATTCATTAAAATACACCCCAATTGTAAAATGCACAATTAAGCATTCATGTTTTGTAATCTAGAAAAGAAACCCTACAAAAACTGTGGATTGGATCCAAGCTTTAGCAAATGAAGAATGTTCACAGAAGCAATTTTTATTCCCCTTCTTCCAGCAGCCACATGTGCCCCCCCCCCAAGTGTTCTTAGAGTTAGAGGGTCCTAAAGAAGAATCTGTCTGGGGGGATGTAGCAAGCATGGGGAATCTTATGAACACCAGTGCTCTTTGAACACAGCAAAACCGTGCACAGAAGTAAAGTATCTGATTTCAGCCAATTGTTCTGCTATATTGTTCTGAGCAAATCATCAAACCTAAGCAGTGGCTTTGGGGGTGGTATAGAAGGCCACGGGGTAAATGATGCTCCTTTTGGATTTAACACACTGTCCAAACAGTTTTAAAACAGTAAATTTTTTCCAGGGTCAGGCAACACAAGGTGCACAGGAATTGCCTCATTCCACATCTAGTCATTTTAAAAAAGAAATTTATATGTGACTAATAACATTACATTGTGGATCATATATTGATTTGAATACATATTCCGCATCCCACTGAAAGGAATCCAATACAGATAGCATCCATGCTTGGATCCACATACAGTTTTCTTCTGCAAATCCTGATCCTGTAAGTGATATGGGTCTATAAGCCCACTGAGGCACATGAATCTCCTTTAGCTCGATTAGGTGTGCACCTCTAGCCTGTCAAAACTTCCCTTCCATTTTAAGAGTGAAAGTTTCTGAGTGTGTATTGAATCACCAGTTTCTGGATTAGCACCTTTTTAGTCCAGATAAAACATGTCCTAGAAAGAAGATAGCATTCATAGGAAATATTTTCTGTATGTCTGAATTAAATGTAGATTACAGGTGATTTTGGAATCATGCGTAGAGTGATTCAGATTCCCTCTCCACATGCTGATACAAGGTACTTTGTATAACATCCAAAGCCACCCTTCATTTATTAGACCAAGGGGAAAAAGTAAGCACAAACCTTGTAGTGAAATAAAAGTTAGAAACTGATTCAGAGACCTGAAGAAGCAGAAAAGAGTTGTATATATGCTGCTCAGGGGTCATTTCGTAGAAAAAGAGGTGCAGGAGCTCATCAGCATAACATTAGCATAACTTATTTGCATATGCCACACACCCTGACATCACTGGAAGTGTGTTAGAAGGCCACATCCACCACTCAGGCTCTACTGGACTGTTTTGGATTGCTAGCTATTGGTGGGGGGATGTGCAGATCTGTCCTCACAGAGGAGGGAGAGCTTGTACCTGAAGGTGGGCCGGGGGGGCTCTGCAACTTACCTGACTGCTTCTTGCTCCTTGTGGCCTGACTGAGGGCTGCTGGGAGCAGGGGGTGGGGCTTGTTGCATGTGCCCGCCCCCTGGGCTCCTTACTGCCGGAGCTCCGCTCCTGTGCGCTCCAGCAGGAAATGACCCCTGATGCTGCTACACAGGTCTCATCTGCAAGCTTGTTGCAGGCTGCCGTGTAGGTAGGATTGCCAACCTCCAGATGGAGCCTGGGGATCTGGAATTACAATAAATTTCCACACAACAGAGGTCAGTTCCCCTGAATAAAATGGCTTTTTTGGAAGGTGAAATCTATGGCATTACAGCCACTGAGGTCCCTCCTCTCTTCAAACCACATGGTCACTGGTTCATTACCATATTGTTCAAGGCACTTCTTTCCCCCCCACCACCACCACCATTTTGTGCACTCAGTGAAAAAGATATTTAATAAGTACCTTGCATATAACTTGAAGTTGTTACATGAAGTATTTTCAGAATGCTGGTGATATATTGGGAAATTTACAATAGGTTTATTCTTCTTCAAACAAAAAAGTAATCTTAAAGTACAATACATCATTTCTGAAAGTGCTAGAAATAGTTCAGTTTTTGTCATTTACAGAAATGTAAATTATGCTGGGTTTTTTAAAGCATTTGTAGTAGACTAGCAATGTTGCAAAAATACTTGCATGTTTGAAAATCACACTAGCTATTCTTGCTTTAAATTTCATTTAATATATTGTTCTGTATGATTTTATGATAAACAGATTATTCCTTGAACAGGAATTAAGAGTAAAGCTGCCAGGAAGAGCTTTTGTTGTCAATGTAGTTCCCGCCTCATGTTTTATAAGAGATTTCATGGTCCCATTGTAAAGAGTAGATGATTTAAAACGTGTTACCAAGATAAACTTTCCCATTGTCATTAATGAGGATGGGTAATACTGAGTGACAAGTGCATTAGGAATGACATAGAAAGAGCTGTTGGATTTGTCAGAGCACATCACTTCAGGCTATGAAGCCTGACGGGCTTTTTTGGATAATTTTTTTGCTAATGGACCAACCTGGTGATAACTCAAGTGTTTCACCGTCTTGTTGCTATAATACTCTGGCAGCTTTGGAGAGGTAAATCAATATTAACTAGAATTTACAAAAGGATAGAGAAAATGACCTCTCCACTAACAGACAATTAATCAAGCTGAAATACCTACTTAATTGGATAAGCTGGATTTCTTCACTAACAATATTTTCAGTGAAAAATGCTTATGTTACTGTGGATTTTATTAGAAAATACTACCCTCATATTAATGTGTGTGTATTTTCTTGCCACAGTGAGCATCTTTCAGTAAAGTGCATGTAATTTTCATTGACTTTTTAAAAATCACATTTTCTCCATGAAGAAAATTTTTAAAATATTAATCACTGAACAATTAATAATGTATGACTTCTCTGGTGTTAGAAAATCTCTCCAAACTACAACATGCCTATCCATTTCCATTTTGAACGTGCAATTGGTCACTTTTTCTCCTTAATTCATCATGCCTGGCTGCCAACCAAATTTTGCCTCTATATACCTTCTTGACACTAATAATGACTGAGTCTCTGTTCGTTTGCGTGCAAGATTTCCCAAGCGGCAGTTTGGGGTTAGGATAAACTATCTATCATGATTGCATACAACTAATCTGCCTCAACCAAACCACCCAATGATTGAGATTGCATTTGACAATTTACCTCTCCTTGGCATGCCTGAGGTGAACATAGCTGCAGACCATCCCCGGAAGGGCATAGCAACTCTTCCATATGCTGAGGAGGAGCCTTTTATTTGTGTTGAGAGACTTTTAGCAAAGCGTGTAGGAACAAGGAAGGATGTTTGTTTTTCTTAACTTCCTCATTTTTTCAATAGCTTTTAAATTTTACACAGCAGTCACTTGTTTTTACAGGGAATGGTTGTTTTAAAAACCATTTCATTTAAGATCTATCAGGAACTCATTTCCTTTAGTAAGCTCATATAATGAGTATTATTTTTATGTAAGTTAAAATAAAAAAATTAAACAATAATTGTTTATGAGAACAGATATTTATGATATTTATGAATAGGATGCCTAGTGGTTAAAGGCCAAGGATACATTTCTTACACTGATGACCTTTATACTCTCCACTTGCATGGGCACTGTTACCTATCTCTGTCAACAAATATACATTATTTTTAACACTGTCTTTCGCATTGTGTAAATGGTTGTACTTCCTCCAGATAATAGAAATCATACATGTCCAGAAGAAAGGTAATTAGGGAAGGGACAGATTCCACTCCCCCCCATGCTGTCCCTGCGAGCACCTCTTTAACCTTCTGTGATATGTAAAGGGGGACAATGTCATCATAGGGGCAAAGGCTTCCTGCTTGATCATGTGTGACCGGCCCTCCATTGACAGAGTTAAAACGCATGTCTACTGGTAGAGTACGCAAAGACACTTACATTCCCTATGTCTTTCTGTAATATACAGACCCTTCTTCCACACACGTACATTGCATTTTATAATGACAGGCAATCTGGAGAGAGATTACATATATTATTGTGAGGATATAATGAGCTGGCAGTCCACTCTGATTCTGCATTATCCCCCAAAGTTCTACTTCCCTAGGAGAGTCAGTGCAGGCAGAACAAGTTGGAAAGATGAGTTTCAGTCACTCCCATTTACCGTCTTTTTGGCTCTCCTCTCGGCTGGTGTCTCTTAGCTAGCAGAGATCATCCAGCCACCCTCTTCCTCCTTGCCATCTCAGCTCCCTTTTAAGATCCCCACCCTGTAATGGCATAGGCCCCGGTATGGCCCTTGGCTTGCTGTAGCAAGCAATATCACCTGGGAAACTCCCTAGCAGAAAGAACCCTACCCTGGCTAATGAGGAAATCCCTGACCCTCTCTCAGGGCAATGAGAGACCCAGCTGGCCTCATCAGAGGTGATAATGCCTCCTATTTTCTTCCCCTTGGCAGCTGAATAGGAGCAGTCTCTCAGGGATGAAGTTGGGGCCATGCCTGTGCCCATTGTGCTTATCCCACAAATCCACACTCTCTTGAGGGGCCCCTAACATGGAGTTGTCAGGGAAATGAGAGGTTAGACCCCATGGGTTCCCAGGATGAGTGTGCACACAACCGGACTTCTGTTTATATTTTTTTTATTTATTTAGATTTATATCTTGTCCTCCCTGCAAGCGGGCTCAGGGCAGTTCACAACAGTAAAATTACAAAACCAGTAAAAACAAGTATAACAAATAAATAATTAAAAGGCTAAAAAGGCAGAAACTACACTAAATTCAAAAAGTGCCACAATCCTAGATAGCTGGAAGCAACTAAGCCATAAACCAAAGAACAGTAAAGATATTATTCCTATGGACAGCATACAGTTGGAAAGCTTCAGCAAGGGAGGCCAAATAATTGGGCACCCACGGTCTCAACCAAAGGCCTGGCAGAACAGCTCCATTTCATAGGCCCTGCAAAACTCTCATAGGTCTCACAGGGTCCTGATCTCAGATGGGAGCATCTGAGCTCTGGTCGAGGCTAAGTGGACGTCCTTTTGACCAGGGACAACCAGTAGATGATGGTCCACCGAGCACAAGGCTCTCTGGGGCACATATGGGGAGAGGCGGTCCCTTAGATATGTCGGTCCCAGGCCACATAGGGCTTTAAAGGTTAATACCAACACCTTGAAAATGGATCTGGTACTCAATTGGTAGCCAGTGCACTGACTGAAAGGTTAAAGTGCTTAGTGCTCTTTAGCTTGGAAAAACGATGACTGAGGGGTGACATGATCGAGGTTTATAAGATTATGCATGGGATAGAGCAGATAGGGAAAGGTATTTTTCTCCCTTTCTCACAATATAAGAACTCGTGGGCACTCCATGAAATTGCTGAGCGGTCGGGTGAGAACGGATAAAAGGAAGTCCTTCTTCACCCAAAGAGTGATTAACACATTGAATTCACTGCCACAGGAAGTGGTGGCGGCTACAAGCATGGACGGCTTCAAAAGGGAATTAGATAAGCATATGGAGCAGAGGTCCATCAGTGGCTATTAGCCACAAGGTATAGATAGGGGCTCTGGGGCAAGTGATGCTCTGTCTTCTTGGTGCTTGGGGGGGGCAGCAGTGGGAGGGCTTCCAGTGTCCTGGCCCCACTGCTGGACCTCCTGATGGCACCTGGTATTTTTGACCACTGTGTGACAGAGTGTTGGACTCGATGGGCCATTGGCCTGATCCAACATTGGCTTCTCTTATGTTCTTATGTTCCTTTACAAGCTCATCCAATGAGCTGCCAGGGGGCATCGGATCCCGCAGAGCCATCTAGAGCATTCAGGCAGGCCCTCAGGGCATGGTGGTCCAACCATGGGACTACCAAAGCAGTAACCTGGTTCACTGTTACCCCCACCGCGAAAATCAAATTGAGCATGTGCCCAGGTCGGTGAGTGGGGGTCGTTACATATTGGGAGAGTCCTAGTGCCACCATGGACGACACCAGGTCCATTGCCTGAGTGGAGGCCGCCTCATCAGCGTGGACATTGAAGTCACCCAGGACTATCAGTCTAGGGTGTTCCAATGCCCAGCCTGATACGGCCTCCATCAGGGATGACAGGCTATTGGCCAGTGTGTTAGGCGGTTGGTACGCCAGCCAAATCGCCAAACTCTCCCTGGCCTTGCACTGAAAATGTCTTTTTGTGAAGGAGCAGTAAGATCACAACACTGTTCATGCACCAGTAGTACATATTGCAAAAGTATAATATAGAAGCCAATAGGAAAAAAATCAGGCAGAAATAATATTACATGAGCACGTCTACCCATCCTACCGCTACCCCCCCCCCACATGAACATTCTAACCAGAGATTTTCCTGTTCTAACTTCTGATACTATCAAGCTTTGCAAGGTATTATGCATTTGTAGGATTAACTCTATGTAAATATAGGGTAGATCCAAACACATAAGCAGACAGTTCCTATCACTCACACAAGAAAAGGAGATGATATCCACCAGCACATCCTAGTACAAGGCTAGCCTAACTGGTACAGGGCTAGTACAAGGCTAGTACAAAGCTTAACAATAGCATAAATTCCTGTTCTCCCAAAATTATTACAAATATGAAGAGGACAGGCAAGGTTCCCAATAACACTGCGTTCTGTGGCAATTTAAGCACTAATACCTTCTGAGGACAGAGTTTCATATAGACCACTTTTCCATGTACATTTTTCCAGATAAAGAGGGGCCACAGCTTAGTCTAGAGTGCATGCTTTACATGTAGGCTTTCAAATGCAGACACTGGCATGTCCATGTAGATGATCTCTGGTAGCATAGTTTGAACAATCTATAGCTGCGTTCCTGAAATCCATTGCCAGTCATAGGGCATAATGTTGGACTGGATGAACCAATAGTCAGATGACCCAATAGTCAAGATTCTATATAAGGCAGTTTCGTATGTTCAGAGCTCCAATTCTGTGAATGCTTGTGTGAGACTAAGCCCCATTATACTCACAGAGACTTATTGTTGAATAAGTATGCATATAATAATTACTAAAATTCCTTGGCTTGGATTACGACAGCCTTTTAGTAGAAATCAGTAGCAAATCTAGATTCAGAATTTTTTTAAAAAAAGCTTTGTCTATTGTCTTCTAGATTCAAAAGCAGGAACAAAATTAGGTTCTTTTTATATGGGTTTTTATTCCCCTCAGCACAAAATGTTTTGTCACCCCAAACAAGGTACAATTTTGCCCACCACTCCTTAGTTCCTAAGCTGAACAACATAAAATAATAATAACAGCATGAGTTCACGGGAAATAGCCAACAATTTCCTGGGATTGCTTAAAATTTTAAATTTCTTTAGCATTTTTTGTAATTTGTAATTTTTTGATTTTTTTTGTATTTTTGTGTGTGTGTGTGTGTGCATGTATGCGCACACCTGGAAGTCATGGTGACCTCTGGTGATTGACCCCTACTGGGGGCCTGGAGGATATTCAGAGAGGTGGCTAAATAGAGCCTGCTCCTACCTCCCGTCTCTGTTATTTTAAGGAGGTCTGCCATCTAAGTACTTGCCAGAGTCAAACCTGCTTAGCTTCAGAGATCTGATGAGATTGCCTGGGCTATCCAGGTCAGGGCAATATACTTTCCTTTTTTATGAAGACAAAGAAGTGTTATGGCACTACAATGATTAGCAGATATAGGTTGATAGATGATAGACAGACAGATAGGTGATGGAATAATTGCTGATTTGGAATTTAACAATATATTTAATTGGATTAACTAGGTTTTAAAGCATAGTTATGGTAGCTAAGAATGGTCACTGTACTTATCTTGTATTTTTGAGTTTTGCATAGAACTGTTGGGGCTTTCCCATGTATGTCTAGATCTGGATCTGTTGACGATTCATTTCATTTCATGAAGTAGACTCTAGCCATGAAAGCTTATGCTTTTCAGTTGGCACAAAATTCTTCTCTATTTTCTCTTGTTTCCATCTCAATAACAATCTTGCCAACCGTGAACTGAATGTCTACCTTAATGGCACCCAACTTACAACACAATTATACACCTAAATTTCTTGGCATTACCCTGGACAGGACCTTGAGCTATCAACACCATCTTACCAATGTAGTAGCAAAAATATACATGCAAAACAACATTTTCCAAAAATTATGTGGTACAATTTGAGATGCATCTGCTATAGCACTTAGATGCTCAGCTTTGAGGTTGGTGTATGGTATTATGGAATATGGTGCTTTAGTGTGGCTCAACGGCCCCCATGTCCACAAACGGGATGTCCAACTCAATACAAAAATGACAACCATCAGCAGATGTATTAAACCCACTCTGACCTATTGGCTACCTACATTGTGCCACATTGCTCCCCCACATCTCCAAAGGCAAGATGCTCTTCGTGAATATAGAAAGATAATTGAAAACAGAGAGTTGCTTATCCACAAAGACATGGCTGATGCAGGCCTATCCAGACTAAAGCAATAAGATCTGCATAAATCCTGCAAGTATAAAATTTCTATCTAGGGAATGAATGGTTGCAAACATGGATGAAATCAGTTCCACCCGATATCCATAGCCTGATAAACACCAACAAGAGGCCTGCAGGATTTGACTTGCCACATAAAGTATGGAAGATAGCTAATAGAATATGAAGAGGCTTTGGGGTTGTACAGACCTGTTGCTTAAATCGGGCAAAATACCAGGACCCAAATACAATTGTGATGCAGCCCACCAAACTATATTCCATCTGTCACAGGAATGTGAGCATCATGCTTTCCAGGGAGATGTGATGCTTTTCAGGGAGATGTGATGGAACTTTTTGTACTCTCCCCAGCTGCAACTGAGTGGATTGAAAATGTATATATTAGTATTTAGGGGGATTGCCCAATCTATCTGCATAACTGTTGTACCTACTTGGTTACGTATTTTATATTATTATATGTTTCCTGTATGTAACTCTGCTATTCGATAAATAAATAATTAAATAAATAAATCTTCTCTTTACTTACTTACTTAATTTGTGCCAAAATTCTACCAGGGCTTAGCCCAGGACTTTGTTCATAACTAGAACTTGTGTCCTGGGGGGAAATGTGCCTCTGAGTATGCACAGACTGTCTTTCCTTCAGTAGTTCATTTTCTCTACACCATGCACTATTTTTATGTCTCTATACATTATAATTTTATAGGCCTTCACAACTGTGTTGGAGAGGATATTGTAGAAAGCACAGCTCTTATGAACCAAGCTGTACCTACCAAAGTACTCCCTGTTAAAGACTCAGCAATTTCCCCTGTTTTCTTTTGGTTATCCTACATGGATATCACTTACATTACTTACCTTGTTTGCACAGTCTATACCTTCCAGTATTTCTACAGCTGTGTGTCTGATTTTATGATTGAGGAGGACATGGTCCGTACATCTGTTGAAGTCAAGAACATCTTATTGCACTAAATCTTTAAAAGTATCACCTTTCTGTTTTGGGGACTGGATCCAGAATGCTTTCCAAAGGCATAATGACTGCCATCCCTGGACAATGGTTTTCCCCCCTGCTACAGCATCCCCAAATGCCCCCTGAAATCCTAGGGAGACGGGACCCCCAGGAACCTAGCCCTGCAAAGAAACACCACAAACCAACTGCCCAGGAGCTGCATCTGTTCCCACTACTATCAGACAGGCTTTCTCTAGATGAGCTGCAGTCACTATGCCTAGTCTATTTTGCCTCCTTTCCCCTGGTTGAGCCTGGCTCTGAAACCCAGCATCTTCATTTAATGTGAAACTAAGATCATGGCATCCGGCCCCATCACTCCTTGGCAAATAGAAGGGGAAGTCGTGGAAGTAGTGACAGACTTCACGTTCCTGGGATCCCAGATCACCACAGACTGTGACAGCAGCCATGAAATTAAAAGACGCCTGCTCCCTGGGAGGAAAGCGATGGCGAACCTAAACAGCATGATAAAAAGTAGAGACATCACCCTGCCAACAAAAGTCCGCATGTCAAAGCAATGGTATTCCCAGTAGTCATGTATGGCTGTGAGAGTTGGACTATAAGGAAGGCCGAGCACTGAAGAATAGATTCTTTTGAACTATGGTGCTGAAGAAGACTATTGAGAGTCCCTTGGACTGCAAGAGGATCAAATCAGTCAATCTTAAAAGAAATCAACCCTGACATTTCCCTGGAAGGCCAGATAATGAAACTGAAGCTCAAATACTTTGGCCTCCAAATGAGAAGGGAGCACTCACTAGAGAAGACCCTGATGCTGGGAAAGATTGAAGGTCAAAGAAGACAGGGACGGCAAAGGATGAGATGGTTAGACAGTGTCATAGATGCAACGAACATGAAATTGAGCAAACTTCAGAAGACGGTGGAAGACAGGAAGGCCTGGCGTGATCTGGTCCATGGGGTCGCGAAGAGTCGGACTCGACTGTGCGACTGAACAACAACACTACCTGACTCATCACAATTAAAATTTACATGTGGAACTGTCACAAACCTTTCCAGGTAACCACTAAATAAATGTGTGTGGGAGGAGCTTGGGATTATACTCACTCACTCTATCCCAAGCACTGTATGTTCATCAAATAAACACAAAGCTAATCACTACAAACATCCCCATAGTCTGTAAAACTTTCCCCTAGTACAAAAAAGTTAAGCTTAATGTTTGAAATTAATATGAAAATAGTAGTGTGTTTCCTGAATTTGACTATTTCAAAATGTTTGATGATCTCAACATTTGCTTTTCGTATCTTATATGTGCTAGAGTGCAATGAAGTAAGGATAGTTGAATATAAACTGATTAAAATAATCATGAGGTTGGGCTGGGTTCTGTCAGTTTTCCTACTGATCTTGCCCAATTCTGTTTGACATGACAGCTCCTGTCCCTGTTGGGTTTTGTCTGTGGGGGGTCTCCAAAGGGCCTTCCCTCCCTCTTTTACAAGCAGGAAAAAATGGTAGGATCCAACTTGTTGTTTTGTTTTATATGGAGTCAGAAAAGCTTCATTTATGGTGAGAACCCATGAATGCCTATGACAGTTGTAGCAAGGATAAGATTGGAAAGCCTACAGTGAAAAATACTTGTTGCAAAAACTTGTGAAATAATAGTGCAGTAGGAGACAGTAATTGACAGGTTTGAAAAAATGGAAGAGATTAGCAAATGATTTTAGAATGTGACCATCTGTTAAAGCATACTGATTCTGTAAGCAAGGGTAAGAGGTTGTTTATATTTGCACTCAGCTCAGACTGTAATCAAACTTGCTAGGAGGAAATGGAAGCTGTGGAACCATTCTTTAGTTGAAATAGTGGTGAAGAGATTGAATGATTCCATCTCTAAATGTAAGCTTTTTACCACCATGAATTAGTTCACATTTATGCACCACCACCTGAATCCTTCATCTACAGAAGAGTTTGCAGGATAAGAGCATTGACTCAAAATCTAATCAAGACTTGACAGCTAGTCCAAGCTTGAACTCATATAGTAAGAAACTATGAAGGTAATTTTTCAATCCTGCTTCTACTGATTAACTTCAGACATAGCAACAAACTATAGCTTGAGGATCTTCGCTGTAGTTTGTCATTACATCCAAATTGGGAACAATTCCCCTCACACCATGGTTTGAGGTCAAATCAGCACTTTCACAGTCTGTGGTTTGTATTATGTTTGAATTGACAAATCATAATTTTACGTGTTCTTCACCTTGTAAGTCCACTATCCCATGGAGTGGGGAGTCCTAAAATAAATACTTAAAACATTCAAATAGCTCTTGTTGGTGTTACTTAAGCACACCTTCCTCCCGGCTGTAATCCATTGCCAGTCTTGGTCTCCCTACCCACTGCTCTGCTCTAGTAGAAATTTCTCTGTGTATCCTATCTGAAAAGGCAGTTCCCAGTGTAGGAGCAAGAGCAAGAGAAAGCAAAAGTCACAAAGCAGTTTAAATCATTTAATTATTTGCCCAAATTTTCAAGAGGTAACTATTCAAACACAGTACTTCAAACAATTACTGTTTCCAGTCATTCTCAGTCCTAGCTGTGATCTCCCAAGAAATCTAATTATTACCACCCTCTTCCACAATTAGATGAGAAATGTGCAAAAAGCACTGCCCTCTTCTGTTATGTACACTATAGGAATCTTTTCCTGTAGGCTACTGGTTTTCTTGGAAGTCCATACTCAGCTGCTTCGAGAACCATTTGGTTGTGAGTACCAGGTAAAATATTTTAAATAACTTAATTGAATTAAAACGAATTAATTGGCTAACTATATAGCTGCATGCATCTACTTTCCTCTGATAGAAAGGTAGAATGCAGAGACTGGGAGAAACATTGGTGACGATCAAAGGATGCTTGGTGCACATTTTCAAGGAAACCTTCCTAGGAAACAGTAAAAGTAATCAGAAGTAAGGAAGAGAACTGTCAAAACATGCTCCCAAACATGCTCCCAACTGAGATCAGGGTCCTGCGGGACCTGTTACAGTTCCACGGGGCCTGCAGAATGGAGCTGTTCTGCCAGGCCTTTGTTTGAGGCACTGGGCATCTACCAGATGGCCTCCCTGTGGCTGTTGCCGTATGCTGCCACTAATGAGACCTTTATGGCTCAGCTCAGGCCCACTCATTCCCAGTTGCAGGAATTGAAAATTGCTGCAGTGCACACTTTAACTGTTTATGACTGGTTTTGTTGTATTAATTAAATGTTTGTTATCTATTTAACTGAATCATTTTAAGGTGCTATTGGAATTTATTGTTGTGACCCACCCTAAGCCCACTTGCGGGAAGGGCAGGATATAAATAGAAATAATAAATAAATAAATAAAAGGGCAGGAAAGTGCTGTGTGATTATTACACCTGACAGCAGTTTGAAAGTTTCTGCATAGGTGCATCTGTTACCCAAAAAGGCAGTCTCCTATTTAGTTTGAGGAATTAGCTTTAAGGAGACAGAGTGAGGGGGGAATAATTGGGAATCTCCACCTATGTTTACAGGGATTTTTCCCTTAAGAGAACTCCCAAAATAAACCAGGCAGATGTTCAACTCAGAAGATGTTTATTAAAAAGAGAAAGAATAAAACAAAACACATATAATAAACACACAGAGCTAGTGAAGAGAAACACAGGGAGGAAAGAGGAGAGATCTTAGGGAAGGGTGATAATTACCAGTCTCGAGGAAAGGTCCATGGAAGCAGCAAAACACCCAGCATTTCAAGAGAGAAGAGAGCCCAACAACGTGGGGATGTATGTGGAAGATCCAAGGTGCACACACACTGCTGGGAAGCAGAGTGCTTCTGATACAGGGCAAAATGTGCCCTCTGGTGGGTGTGACACTTTGCCAGAAGAACAATAATTTAATAGGCTTCTCTGAGGTGGACAATGATGTGTGAGAGGTTTGATGACCCTACAAGTATCTGGTAGGAAGGACTAATGGTTTATGTGAATAGAATTAAGTGTTGCTTACTTAAGGTAAATGGGTGCGAGGAACTGAGTTTGGGTGTTGATGGGATTAGTTCAAGGGTGAATCAATAGGTTTTTGGGAGACCCATTGTCCTAAATAATGCATCTTTCTGGGTGTGGAGGGGACAGTAGACAGTCAGCCACTCTTACACTTCTAAACTACATGTCCAGACTTGTTTCTGACTGCCATCCATTTTGTCTCATTTTGGGCCAGGCAATGTCTTGCACTTATGATTTTGGAGATGATATTTTAAGAAGGGTGTTTATGGTTATTCTAGATATAAACTGTCCCTCAGCGAGAGGAGGGGTCTGACTGCTGACACATCCTCATCACATTGTGGTTGCTCTTAAATTAACTATAATTTGCTATTTCTAAACAAACTTGACTTAAAATATGCCGCCTGAATCTTCTAAGGGTTAAAAAAAATCAAAAGAAAGCCGGGGGAGCTCCTTTGTTAAAGGAATTTTTTGCATCAGCTGAACTTGCCAGTATTTCTTCAGCTTCTTCAGGCAACGATGATACAAACACTACTGATTCTCTACTCACACCAGATTTTTTTTACTAGAAGCGTTGGGGAAACAATGTCAAGAGCTAAGGCAAAATATGATTAATATGATATCTCCTCTAGTCCAACGCATGGAGGAACTGGAGTCTCAATACAAGCAAACAGCTCGAAAAGCAGAAGAAGCATTAAAGAAAGTTGCCTCCCTGGAAAAAATGCTTGGAACTACCTCTCAAGACAGTTGGTTTAGGGGGGAAATTATGATGTTGGACAGAAGAGATAAAAGCTTGAGATTTCATGGCTTTTCATCGAATGCTGAAGCAACAACTGGCCTTTCCATTTTCATGGCATCCTGGCTGGCTGCTTCTTTAAAACTAAAGGAGGGAGTGGCACCACTGATACTGCGAGATATGCTGCAAGAAAGGTTTTTGGGCTTTTAATTAACTTCCCCAAACTATGTTTAGGCATAGAGCACCTAGGAAGTATTCCTATCTGGGCAAATTTTTAAGTTGAAAGAAAATAGCCTTGTTTTTGGCACTTGAAGCTTCAACAATTTGTGGTTAATTGAGCTCATTTGGAAATTGCCTCTTTGGAGTGGGAGTAGTAAACACCTTCATGTGTATCTGAGCTCTCTTCTAGCCAGAACTTTATTAGTGTGATTCACTGGTGTTCGTTTTGGTTTGGAGCGCTGAGATAGTAAATTGTTATGGGGAAGAAAAGAGCATGTCTGTTTGAGGGGGAGGCAGAGGTCATTTCGGGGGGAACGCGGGGGAACACAGTTCCCCCAGGTGAGGTGCAGGGGGCGGGGCACATGATGAAGCCCCGCCCCCTGCTTCCGGCCACCCCGCTTCCAGCCCTCATTCAGCCAGGAGGAAGCAGGAAAAGAGGGAGGGTAAGTTGCTTCCTCCTCGCCTCTCCCCACCCCTGCCTGCCTGGGGCCAGGGAGGGCCTTGGTGGGGCTTCCTCGCACTCCCGCTGGCCTTGCAGGTCCACCGCCGGGCCCCTGATGTCAGGGGGTGTGGCATATGCTAATGAGTTATGCTAATGAGTTCCCCTAGCTCTTTTTCTACGAAATGACTCCGGGGGGGGGGAGGTGTTGCTGTCAAACAAACAACTAAAATTGGAGGACTTTTTTGTTCTATTCAAACTCCAAAACAGATTTGAATGTTTGAAAAATGATGCTGTGGACATTGAGGAACCTGAACACCCTCCTAATCAGAATCAGTCTATTTTAAAGGAGTCCTCCTCACCTCCCTCTTGCATCTCTTGGAATTTACACTCGCATAGTCGCAGTGAAGAACTGGAGCTGTTAGCGCATCAATCATTCCTCATGGCGAAAACACTACAGAGGATATTCCACCAGCTAGGGAAAATCCTATCTCTGTTACAGGAAAGACACGGATGTAAATAAAACTCTCCCCCTAGTGAGAGATATCAACACAGAAGTTAATCCTGTTGCTCCAACTGTTCCACCAATTGCTGTACCAAATGAGCAGAAGGATGCCAAGAAGAGCTCCCCCTCATTAATTTATAACCCCAACAGTGTGGTTTATAAATGTTGGCAGATGACAGTGCAGTTGGGACGCACATTGTGGGTTGTTGTTCTGGTATAAAAACTCCAGAACCCCATCTTGAAATCTACAGTTAAGAAATTCTGGAGCACCGATATTTTTTAGTGTATTATGCATATTCTATTTTATATTGTTTTATATTGTTCATTGTTTTAACCAGGCATTTATGCCCATTGTGAGTCGCCCTGAGCCTTCAGGGAGGGCGGGATACAAATGTAAAGATAAATAAAATAAATAAAAAATAAATAAAGAGGAGATTTATTGACTGGAGTACCAAAATGAAAGCAAGACTCCACCTATCTGCTATCTTTAATAAGGTCCATAGACCTTATTAGGCTGGAAAGACTGGCTAGCACCTTGCGTTTTGAATACTTCCTCTAAAAGAATCTCAGCTTTCCTGTTTGCTCAAGCCTCTAGAATATCAGAGCTGGGTATCAAGCTTCAAAGACATTTAAAATATTCTGAGGAAGGAAATAGGAATACAAAAAAATCACTTTCAGCTGTCATCAACTATATGTAAAAACTCAATACCTATTTCAGACCAAAGATTACCTTCCAATTTACCACCCCCAATGAAGGCCTTGGGTTGAAATTTCCTCACCCTTCCAAGTCTCCTACTAAACAAAAAAAAAATAGCTTTAAGGGACACTGAAAATAAGTTTGATATGAAAATGTACATCTCAGTTGTACAGAAGAGGAGGTGGAAGCCAGTTTCCTTTCTTCTTTTGCCCAGCTTCCAGTGAGCAACCAGGATTTTTTGATCAGTCATCTTGTAAACCTGACAAATAGTCTGAAGGATTTAAGATGCAATCCGGAGAGTACCAGCCCAAGGGTTAATCCTGGGACTAGCTCTAGCTCTATTAAATTTTTGCTGGAGCCTCTCTCTGGCAAGAATAACATTTTACCTGAAGTTAGTTGCTATCCACTGGAACCACGTGTTAAAATATGCAAGGAGAGCAGATTTTTTTAATCTGGCAGTGCCAGCAGATACTCTTGAGTTAATCATGATAACTGAAGACCCTTCTAACAATCTAGAGAATCAGACAACCTCAGGCCCACTAGAGAGGCATGATTATATGAACATACAAGCAGGTCAGATTCCAGTTCATTCTTTATCATCTGTATATTCCTTGAATAAAGAGTCCATGAACCCAATGTCTGCTTCAGCTTCCCTTAGTTCCGACAACTGACTGGTGAAAGCTCCCAGGAGTTTTAAAGAGGTTTCTTGGAACATAGCAGGCTGGTATTCTAAATTAGTGGATAACTGCTTTGAACATTATCTAAGACACTTTGATGTTGTTTTTCTCCAAGAAACTTGGTGTCTGGATTCTTCACTGCCCTCCCTGAATGGTTTTCAATCTTTTGTAATACCAGTCACCAAATCTGGTCCACAGGGAAGGCCAAGCGGTGGTCTAGTGACTTTTATCTCAAAGGCCGTAGAGGCAGATTCTCAGTCGTTACCCTGGTTGGATAGCAATCACCTTGAGACCACTTTAATTTCTAGCAAATATTTTTGCCGTCCTCTTTGCATCAGTGTTTATATGCCATTATGTAAATTGTATGGAATCAAACTTGGGACTCTCTCCAGACAGTGTTGATGAAAGCTGAGGAGTTCTACCCAAATGTTGATATTCTTCTCACTGGTGATTTTAATGCCAGAATAGGTCAAGACATTAATAGCTTTATCAAGAGGGAACAAATTTATATAGGGGACCATTGGTATCTCCTATGGTCCTCTTTAGACGTAACCTTGAACAAAAGTGGTGTCCTTCTTTTAAATCTGGCTTGTAGATTTGGTATAGCCTTCATGGTTCAGAATATGATAGCTCTATACCTTATAAAGTTCCTATGGTGCTACTGCCATTGATCATACATTGCTCTCCTCTTTATTATTGTCGAGGATACAGTATTTTAATATACATAACAGACCAGAAAGTGATCATAATCCTCAAAATATATTTCTTTCTACTCTTTCGAATCTTTCATCTATTTCATGTCATACTGTCGTAGGCCCAAAGCAGGGTAAATGCCATGTGACTTGGAATGCCAGTTTAGATAATAAAATTAAAACCCCTCCTAACTCCCAACAACTGTTGGACATAAAAAAAACTCAGTAAACTCTTTTGGCCAAAATATTTTTGACATTTTTGCACAGGTTATTTCTTCATTAAATCCTTATTTGTCTATGGATGATAAATCCATCCTGGGCCCAACTAGGAAGTCCTGGTTTGATAAAGACTGTTGTGATATGAGATGTCTTTTACACAGATTACAAAATAGTGCTAAATCAGCAAGATCTGGATCTGCAGTTGAGCTTTCATCTCAGTTTCGCTCCTATTATAACTATTTTTGAAGGAGAAAAAACTTGCCCATAGTAAATGCCAATGGGAAGACTTAAGCCTTTCTAACAAAAAATGAGAAGAGGTTTTAGGAACGAATAAGTTTAGGGATTCAAGTATGTAACAACAATCCTGATACTTTTTTGTCCTATGACTAGAAGTTTTGTCATTTTTCTATTCTTTACAATGACACTCAAGATGAATCAACTGTTGATCACCATCTTACAAATTTGGACTTCCTCCCAATATTTTTTAATAGTTTTTTTATTTGTATCATAAATTATTATTACATTACTTTACCATCCCAATTCTCTTATGATACGTTTTCCCCCTTTTATATCCCACCCCCCCCAAGGTGGCCATCACATGCTACAAATTAAATTTTTAACCATGAGCACATTTTTTTCAATTTTTCAAGTATAACAGAATTAGCTTCTCCATTATTTACCCACTGAAAGTATATAGACCATTTCTTTTTTATCTCCTTCATTTTTCCATCCCATACCTTATTTTGTTTAATACATTCCAATTTATCTGACTGGATATATTCGTATAAATAATCGTTCCATCTATCTAAAGACCACTTCAAACTCTCCTTCCAACCATATGCAATCACAGCATGCGCTGCTAGTAACATTGCTTTAAAAATATCCTGATTTCGTCTCTCAATATTATCATTTCCCAGTATGCCCATAAATAATAGATCTCCATCTATTTTAAGATCCACTTTACATAACCCTACTATCTTTCCCCGTACCTTTCCCCAGAATTTCCTCCCAATATGAGACCCAATTTCAGTTACAGAATGCAAGCAGTTAATTGAATCCCTCCCCTTAGGGAAAGCTCCTGGGGAAGACCTGATGCTTCCTGAAGTGTTCAAGCTAAACCCACAGTGGTGGAGTCCAATTTTATCTAGACTCTTCTCGGAAATTAACAGCACCTGTTTTATACCTCCCAATTAGAAACAAGGCATTATAATTCCAATTTACAAAAAAGGCAATAGGCAAGTTTCAGCAAACTGTCAACCTATTAGTTTACTGGATATCTCTCTAAAACTTTACACCCATTATCTCTTAGTCAAACTGGTAGTTTGGGCAGATTCAATTAATCTTTTTCACCCTGAACAGGCTGGTTTCCATAAAGGCCAAAGCACCATTGATCACTGTCTGACCCTGAAGGCTCTGATTCACAAATATTCCAATAACAACAGAAGTCACCTCTATGTTGGTTTTGTATATCTTTCTTCAGCTTTCTATTCTATTGAGCGTGCTAGACTTTGGACTAAATTAACCAGTACAAATATTGATAGAAGACTCCTCAGGATTTTGAAGGAATTACATTCTAACCTTTCAGTTAGGATAAGATTTGACACTTATGGTCCTCTTACGGACCCTGTTATTGTGAGAAAAGGCATTAGACAGGGATGTCTTCTGGCCCCTTTCCTGTTTAATTTTTACAGTAATGATTTTGTTCCAGCCATGAACGCCCAGAACTTTTTTTCCTCCCTCTCTGGCTTGCCAGAAAACTTCTGTACTTTTATATGCAGATGACGTGGCAATCATTTCATTCATTCACTTAGGGCTTAGAAGGATGCTAGCGAGACTTCCAGATTACTGCAAAAGAGAGTATTTGGTAAAAACACCCCTAAGCCTAGATGGTCTGTCAATGCCCACAGAATAGAACAATGCCCTTCTTTTAAATATTTAGGCATAACATTTCAGGCATCCAAATCTTGGCAGGCTCATCTTAATGCTACTTTACTAACTGTGCAATGCACCGTGGGAGCTTTTTTAAACATTTTCTAATCTAAGGGCGGTCAATTAATTCTACCGGCTTTAAAGGTCTTCTTAGCCAAGGTTATTGCTCAGCTTTTATATGGGATGGAAATATGGGGGTGGAATGAGGAAAAAAAATTCATAATCCATTCAGAATTTCTTTTTAAGGAAAATTTGAGGTCTTCTGCAGGGAACCCCACGCCACGCTTAAGGCTAGAAATCGGCCTACTATCTGTTAGAGCAAGTTATTAAAATATTATAAGATGTGAGTTAATATTCCAGATGTCCATCTTGTAAAATACTGTTTCCAGTACTACAAGGAGGTGAACCAGTGGTGCAAATTATTCTCCCCTATTTTGCATTTGTACTCCTTGCCCCCACTAGAGGAAGTAAAGTGCTGGGCTTTAGGTAAAATGCGAGACTGGATTTGCTAGCCAGGTCTCCCAATCAAGATTCTCTTTTTGGTATCCCTGGTTTAAGAAAAATAAATTTTTCTCACAATATCTGACTGACCTTTCTAATGCCCCCTTGAGAAAGGCATTTACTCAGGCTCATTTCCAAACCCTACTGACAGCATATCTTCAGGGTAGATTCCATAAATTACCTGTAGATCAGAGCCTCTGCTCCTGTAACCTAAATCAGGTGGAAGATATTATCCATTATATGCTATACTGTCCTCTCTATGAGTCTATTCATTGCAACATACTTTATATTGTTTACCTGAAGTTTCAAGAAGTGGATGTATTTCCTTTGCTTTATGGACATTTGAAAATCATGTTTTTCACTCCATTTAAATTGTGACATTTTCTTTTGGGAGTTTCAAAGAGTAAATGTTAGATATTGCTTCAAATCTCCAGCCTATCTATTATATTTCTTGTATTTCGTGTATTGAATACTATTGAATGTTTAAAAAATATTTGAAGCCTTATGTGATGTTAAGTCATACATGCTCCATGAAATACAGCATGTCCTCAGTTTGGCCAGGCCAAACAAGCTGCACAATTTCCCTCATCCACTGTGTCATATGAAGGGAGGCTAATGTGTTTGGCACACTAAATATATTTGGCACACTTGTTTTCTAAGCTGTGGTTACTGCAAATCAGGATTTGGCATAACAATTGAATTAAATCACTGGCAGAGAAACTAGAAAGGGGATTGAAATATGTTGCCTCTTTGCCAGTGCAATGACCATTTATATTTATTTATTAATTCATGCTTTTCATCTTTCCAAAAGAATATTCTTGACAGGGTATATACATAATACAAAATCAGTAGTTCCTGTTGGAGATCAGCTAACTTTTCCTTTTGTTTGCTCTCCTCAGATGTGCATGGGCTCTTTAGTCTCACAACTCACGTTTCATCCCTCTAGTTTAATACATATCTAGTATGTATTCTTGCCCCAGAAGGTCAAACGAGAACCCATGTTGTTGTGGTGGTTATGGTTGTTGTTCAGTCGCACAGACGAGTCAGACTCTTCACGACCCCATGGACCAGATCACGCCAGGCTTTCCTGTCTTCCGCCGTCCTCTGAAGTTTGCTCAACTTCATGTTCGTTGCATCTATGACACTGTCTAACCATCTCATCCTTTGCCGTCCCCGTCTTCTTTGACCTTCAATCTTTCCCAGCATCAGGGTCTTCTCCAGTGAGTGCTCCCTTCTCATTGGTGGCCAAAGTATTTGAGCTTCAGTTTCATTATCTGGCCTTCCAGCGAACAGTCAGGGTTGACTTCTTTTAGGATTGACTGATTTGATCTTCTAGCAGTCCAAGGGACTCTCAAGAGTCTTCTCCAGCACCATAGTTCAAAAGAATCTATTCTTCGGCGCTCAGCCTTCCTTATAGTCCAACTCTTGCAGCCATACATGACTACTGGGAATACCATTGCTTTGACCATGCAGACTTTTGTTGGCAGGGTGATGTCTCTACTTTTTATCATGCTGTTTAGGTTCGTCATCGCTTTCCTCCCAGGGAGCAGGCGTCTTTTAATTTCATGGCTGCTGTCCCAGTCTGCGGTGATCTGGGATCCCAGGAACGTGAAGTCTGTCACTACTTCCACGACTTCCCCTTCTATTTGTCAAGGAGTGATGGAGCCGGATGCCATGATCTTAGTTATTTTGATGTTGAGCTTCAAGCCCACTTTTGCACTCTCCTCTTTCACTCTGAGCAAGAGGCTCTTTAGGTCCTTTTCACTTTCTGCCATTAGAACCCATGAGTTGAAATTAAATCTGAAGAGTTTTCGGCTAAACATTAGGAAGAACTTCCTGACAGAGTGGTTCCTCGGTGGAACAGGCTTCCTTGGGAGGTGGTAGGCTGTCCTTCTTTGGAGGTTTTCAAACAGAGGTTAAATGGCCATCTGAGAGCAATGCTGATTCTGTGAACCTAGGCAGATCATGAGACAGAGGGCAGGAAGGGTCACATCAGTGCTTAGTTCTTGTGACCCTTTCTTATACATCCAGGGAAATGCTGATTGCCACTTTGAGGTCAGGAAGCAATTTTTCTCCAGGCCAGTTTGGCTGGAGATCCTGGAGGGTTTTTTTGTCACCTTCTGGGCATGAAACAGCAATCACTGGTGGTGAGGGTGGGGTATTTGTGAATTTCCTGCATTGTGCAGAGGGTTGGACTAGATGACCCTGGAAGTCCCTTCCAACTTGCTAGGTTATGTTCCATATAACTTACTCCATTTGTCAAATTAACTAAATAGAAATCATTTTTTCACTAAATTCCATTTATTCAAGAATATAGACTATTTCATGTGTGCTATAGTACTGTAAACCAAATGATAACAGAGGCAGAGATCAATTTTCTTGGGTGTGTTTTCCATGAACCTGACTACAAAAATATTCCTCATTAGGTTCCAAGCATTAGTCAAACACCTGATCTGAATTTTGCATCAAATAATAAACTCACAGTTGCTAGATTCAGAAAAGAGGTGGCATCTAATATTTAAAATAATGTATTCATTTTAAAATGTCTTGCTTTTATAGAGGAAAACATTGTATTGCATATATTATGAATTTCAATAGGTGCCTGAAAATTGATTTTTAATATGCTCATTATGTTTCGGAGTCTGCTAATTCTTTAAGGAAATGAAGAAAAAATAATGAAACCATGTTACACAGGTACTTAATTTTTTTTATCTGTGGTACTATTCTGCTAATTAATGCTTATTTTATGCAAACTAGACTATATCTCTTACTGGACACATTACTGTCAAGAAAATATTACTTGCCTTAATTATCAGTAATGAAGCAGGGATAAGCTGCTCACTTAGATATAATATATCTAATGACCTTTTCAGCTAGGGGTTGTGATGAAAGGTATCAGTTTCCACAAATTATGTTTCATTCAGTTTCTGGCCTTTGTGTAGATTAATGTTTAGAGGCTGAGTTTTAAAGTCAGAAATAAATTGTGTTTGGTGTTTAAAAAGTGATTTAGTGACTTGCTTTTAGTACATCATTTTCCCTTTTATAAATTAATACAGGCCTCATCTCTATCTTCAGGTTTAATATTACAAGTCAGCCATTAAACCTCGGCTTTTGAAGAAGGATGACTATATTTTTGGCACCATTTGGTCTGGGTAAAAGTTCATGAATAAACAAGATTGAAAGGGGCCAAATTTGCAATTGTCCACATAGTCAAAAACTCTATGGGGGCTTCATTGCACATGCAGAGATCTGTGCATGCGTGGGATAAATGATTACCTGACTTTACCAGGAGATATTAATGTTGATGTATTAATATGCAAACATAGAAGACCCCTTTGTGGCTGATCTACAGGTAAAAATTCCTTCCATCTGAACAGCCAAGCTTGATCATCTTCATAAAATGTTACAAAACTTTCTGAGTGGCAGAGACTAAGCTAGCTGGGACAGAATACCAGTCTTACTCTTTGGGGGTTTGATATGATTCCTTTGTATGTTTCTTCTTGTTTAGACAGATACATTTTGAATATACAAAAGAAAAGTTGTTTGTGTGTAATATGTTTTTGACTTTTGAACTGTTGTGCTCCCCTCTGAGCTCTTTGGGGTAAGAAATAACAAGCCGATAATAAACTAATGTCCCATTTCTGGGACTCCTCCTTAATTTGGAGGCCAAGTGCACCATGTCTCATCTTCAGCCCTGGATGAACATCACTGCTATTTTTAGTTACTTTGAAAAATAACTATTAGTGAGTGTTTTGTTCCTGAGGGCTGCAATTCAATGTACTTGAGAGGGATTGATTTCAGTGAGATAAATGGAAATGGAAGAGATTCTTGACATCATTTTAAGTGATCTGGCATGCACCTGCTTTCTTCATAGGTGCTGCTATGAGCTAGTTTGACTGAGTATTCAGTGGCTGTGGTAGTCTGTGGGAATGAATAGAGATGGACTAGCACTGCCAACATACATCCCCAGTGATCTGGAATTTTACTGCTGACAGTTGGGAACAGATGGTAGACAGTAAGATATTCTGAGGCTTGGCAGTGGTCTTTGGATAAAAAAAAAAGATTGAAAACCCCTGGGGCTTGGGACACTAGAAAATGGAAGACAGACTGGTCATTTTTCTATGGACATTGTAGTTAAAAATCTGTATTAGACGGAGTATTCAGATTTGGAGCATAACCGCATCTCAGTTTTATTTCTCTTTCAAGCAGTAAGTAATCATCATTATACTGTGGTTGCTGCTATTTATTATCACTGATGTTACTCACTGTATAGTGCATAGAAGTGACAGTTATGCCCAGAATGCTACCATTAGTAATGTTTGCATTACCATTTTCTGATCATGTGTGTTTCACATAATTGGGCCTATATAAGATAGCCACACCCAAAACACTCCAGAAATTCCCATATGTGGGTTGCATGAGACTATCTAATCTTTCTGAAAGCGCTTTGATGATAATCTCAGAAACTGTGTTTTATCTTTTAATCTTTTGATAGGATAAGGAATGTTATTTATGTATTTCTGTTTCTAATTTCATTTATTTTGTGTCACCATGATTCTTTCTCATTTATTCATTTCAATAATAATTTGATTGATTTTAAATAAAAATCTTAAAAGAGAAACATGAGTGATCATTGGCTAGGACACAAGGTTTTCACTTTACTTCTCTTAAGTCAGAGGGCTGTAACCTAGAGCGGCTGTTATCAAGGAGAGTATTCATCTCAATATAGCCAGCACTCCCCTATACACACACACACACACAAGCAAATTTAAGCAACCAATCACACAAGCAGGTGTAGGGGATAAGAATCACACAAGCAGGTGGTAGACATCAGACTTCCAAAAATCCTGTCCACATCTCACTGAATAAACTGAAAACTATCCTGCACAACTGGACAACCTGGCAATGCTCCCTCTAAGCTGTGGAATCTTGTGAGCAAAAATTCTACTTCGTGAGCAACTGGCATAAAGTTGTGAGCGAGCAATTTGGCTGCTGTGTAAATTAGTTACCATCCTTCCTGAGCTAAGACAAAAATGTGTGAGCCGGAGGCTAAAAAACTGAATTAGCTCACACTAACTCATCTTAGAGGGAACACCAGCTGGCACCCCTGCAGAATCTGACCCTCTTATTGCTGATGTGAAATTCAAAGCAGTATGGATTCAACAGATTTTGTCCTCAAAGTGTTGGGTAACTTAGTCACCATGGGCCACCAAACAATCCACCTCCTTCTACAGGCCAAATCCCAATGGGCCCCTGAAAATCCAGAAGAGTTTCATAGACTTATATTGTGCAGACACAATGGTGGCATAGGAGTATTGTTTCTTTGCCACCATCATTGCCACAAAGTAAGCTTTGTGTCTTCTCAGATTTGGCATGAGTCTTCCTTCACTATCACTCTAGCCATTTCCCCTGTGTCTTCATAGCATGCAGACCCTCCATAAATCCAGGGGCTGCCCAGGCTCTAAAACTTGAGAGAAGGCATTTAGGAGTAATCATCTCAACTGCCTGGATCATTTCCACATTCCACAGGTCAACCAGGACATCATCTGGAGCTGCAATCATATCAACAAGAAAAAAAACCCACTATCAGAAAACCATCCACCTGGATGATGATGGAGCCAAGGAATAGATAATCTCAAACAATTTGAATCTCTTCATTGTCAACCTTAAAGTTGTATAATTCCCCAGTAGTCTTCGGGACCACACCTCCAGTGGTTAGGCGTACCGCTCACGAGCCAGATCTGCTCCAGGGGGGAGTTCTCTGGGTGAAGGGGGATGAGCAGCCTCAGATGACGGGGTATTCAGAGTGCGTCCTCTGCCACTCTTGCCCGTCCTGGGTATCTGGCCTCTGCACCAACTCCTCAGTGACTCAGGGCTCTTTCTCTCTCTGCGCAGCCTCTTACGCCCCAGCCAGCCCAGTCCTTCCTCCCTAGCTGCCTCCCGACTTCTCCTTTTATTACTCCCTCGAACCCCGTGACTCCACCTGCATCCGGGCCCCTCCCCTCTTCAAAGGGAACCACACTGAGGACACTTCCGCTCACCCCACCCTGGCGTCGCTGGACCCGGCCCCGAGAGCGCTCCTCTGCGTTGTTTCTCTGCACCGGCCTCTTTGGCCCCGATGTCCCCAGCCTCAGCTTCTCCCGGCCCGCCTCCGCAGCTCCTTGTGGGCAGCACCGCCCGGAGGGCCCGGTATGCGAGAGCCCCTCTCTTCCTTGCTGCCGCCACTGTTGCTCCAGCTTCCCTCACTCTCAGGACCGCCACCTGGTCGCGCTGCCTCTCGAGCCGTGAGTTGCTGGTCAGTGGGGGGTTGTGGCACTTATGCTTGGGTCTTCCTGCTGCCTCTAGTTGCCAAGTCCCGGCCCAAGTCAGGACAGTGGAACATCTTTTGTTCTTTTTTGTTGTTGTCTTCCATTTCTTTACACTGGTTATTATAATAGTTCACTTTGTCTCTGTGTGCAAATCACTGGAATGCTGCATTTCGACTTTTGATTCTATTTCTGTCACCTTTTGCTTCTCATTTGTCTTTAGCAATTTTAAGAGTTTCATCAGTCATCCATTGAGGCTTTTCATTTCTTTTGACTATAGGAATAGTCTCTGTGCATTCTTCCTCAAAAATATCTCTGGTTTCAACTCATAGTTCTTCTGTTTCACATTCACTTGAACTTAGTAATGCACACCTGTTCTTTACAGAGTCTTTAAACTCTTCAGGAATGTTATTTAGATTATATTTTGATACTATGGATGTTTTGTGGATTTTTGAAGGTTTATTCTGATTTTCAATATTAACAATTCATGGTCTGTACCACAATCAGCTCCTGGCCTTGTTTTAACCGAAAGAATAGAGCATCTTCTTCGTGGTCTCTGTGCATCACACCTTTGGGATATAGTGTACCTGTGCCGCCCCCGGTTCTAGGAAAAAGGCTCACAAGAAAAAAAACCACAGAAAAAACCCACAGTCATAAATGCTCACAGGAAAACAGCCCATGTGGAAATAAGCCCACATGGGGAAAAGCCCACATGGAAAAATACCATGTAAATCACCATAGATATAATTGTGGATAACCATTCATTTCCATTTATGAGAATGAACAGGTATTACCTGTATTCACATACAAAAATTTGTGTTGTGATTTTGTCAAGTATAATTAAATAATAATGTTGCTATGTTATTAGGCGATCTGCCTGTGCATTAGCCAGTGTTAGTTTGTGGCAAGCGAGGTTCCTCTGCAGTCCATCATATAGAGACCACACACCAGTGTTCCCTCTAAACTGAGTTAGTGTGAGCTAGCTAGCTCACAGGTTTTTAGCCTCCAGCTTACAGATTTTTGTCTTAGCTCAGAAAGGATGGTTCCAGAGCAAACTAATTTATGCAGTAGCCCAATTGCTCATTCACAACTGTAATGCCAGTAGCTCACAATGTAGAATTTTTGCTCACAGGGCTCCATACCTTAGAGGGAGTATTGCCACACACTGGGATGACTGCTCTGGAATAGGAATTTAAGAGCACTATAGGACATGGTTGCCAGTTCTGTTGCTATTTATTATTTAACATTGTCTTATGGTTTTGTTATCTTAAGCTAAGCTTCATAGATCTATGAGGCCTTAACTACTTCTACTATTTAGGAAAGAAAAAGAGGAGGAGGCAGTGGCAGTGGCAGCAGCTGAGGAGGCTGGGTAACATAATTAACATAAGAACAATCCTGCTGGATCACACCAGTCCCTGCAGTTGGGAGGGGCTGATCTTTTAGTTTCACAATGGGACCAGAGATATAAAAGGAGTAGCCTGGTGTGTTCCAGGCCTTTTATTATCCAGGCCCTGAAGAAAGCAAGACTTTTTACATAGGTAAGTTCTCCACACATTTTCCTCTCGCTGAGGGGCAAAAATTAGATGCTGGGAAGATTTTAATTTAGGAAAGCGTGGTTTTACAAATTCTGTTTCTCATTCGTAGGGTTGTAGGAAAACTAGAAAACAGTATGCCTGCAAAAAGGTCTTCAAAGCAGCTAGGTATCTTTTTTGTACTTCTTTAGTTTTAATTCTGAGTGATCTCCAGCCCTCACCTGGAAAATGGCAACAATGGTTTTCCATGAGGAAATGGCTGGTTTGGAGGGTGTAGTCTATGGCATTGTACCTGTCTGAGTTCCCACTCCTCCTCAAACCCCACCCTCTCTAGGCTCCACCCTGCAAATCTCCAGGAATTTTCCAACCTGGACCCTATCTCCTTCCCAGCCAACCGTCAACCTACCGTTATCTGCCCCTGATCTCTACCATCTGGAGAGCAGTTTTAATTCTGAGTGATCTACTGCCCTCACCTGGAGATTGGCAGCAGTGATTCCCCAGGAGGAAAAGTACGGTCTTTCTCCACAGTGAAGACCACAGCAGATTACATCATTCTCCTCTCCCCCTTTTGATCTGCACAACAATTCTGTGAGGTAGGTTAGGCTGAAAGTCTGTGATTGGTCCAAAATCACCTTCTCAACTTCTACAGCAAGAACCTGGGTCTAGCAAATCCTGCTCTGAAGCACTAACTGCCACACCTAGGGTAACCAACCTACTTGTGGAGCCTGAAGATCGCCAGGTATCACAACTGAACTCCAGACAACAGATCTCTCCCCCCTTCCCAGGAGAAAATAACTGCTTTGGAGGGTGGGCTCTATGGCATTCTGTTCAGCTGAGGCCTCTCCCCTCCCCAAACTCTGGCTTCTGTAGACTCCATCACAAAATATCCAGGAATTTCCCAACTTGGAGCTGGCAACCCTAGTCAGGCCTGGCCCCAATGAGTTCCTCACAAAGCCCTGGAAAGGGTTTCCTTCGTCTTTTTACTTACAGAACCAAGCTTGGTTGCCTAGCAACAGCCACTGAGGGATAACTTAGTCCCACAGGAGCAGACGCAGCACCCAGCCAATGACACGCAAGTACTCTTGAGTGGCGATTGAATGGCCAATGGCTGATGGAGTGTATAGCACAGCCAATGGGAGAGCTGGAAATGACCAACATGTAAGACAAATATATATATAGGATTATACTTCATAAAATCACAACACAAACTGTTACATGTTCATTCTCATAAATGGAGATGAATGGTTATCCACAATTATAAATATCTGTGGTGCTTTACATGGTATTTTTCCATGTGGGCTTTTTTCTGTGTGGGCTTTTATGTACGTGGGCTTTCTTCCGTGTGGGCTTTTTTCCATGTGGGCTTTTTTTCCTGTGAGCATTTATGACCATGGGGGGGTTTCTGTGGGATTTTTTCCTGTGGGATTTTTTCTGGTCACCGCCGCCCCCGATCGGTACTTCTTAGAAAGCAAAAGGTATTTTCGCACCCGCTCCCCAGTCATGCACCAGTCCCAACGTGCATGACTAGGGGAGGGGCACGACAATCCTATCAGTTCTCTTCTGACCGCCGCGCTGGTAGGGTCTTCTCCACTTCAGTTGGTAATTTTTCTGGCTTTATGGCCTTTTCTTCTTCTTCTCTTTGGAGTTTTTTTTCTATTAAGTGAAAGGACAATATTGTTACTTGGTTTTGGTTTTTTTCGGACTCTTTCATTTGGGTTTCCCTGCTAGGCCAAGAGGTGGTGTTTCTTTAAACAGTGCCTCAAGTGCGGTAGTAAAATCACCCCCCCCCCCGACAGACACTTGCTTTGCCTTCTGTGCCTTAGGGAATTGCACCGAGTAGACTCCTGTGCCCATTGCGCAAAGTTCTCGAAGCAGACGAGAAAGAACAGGGCCGACTTCGCGTCACACTTTTGGAATTAGCTCTCTCACTGATGTCGTTGTCACAGGACACTTCGGGACACGCTTAGATGTCTACTCCCACCTCGGGATCGGCAGCTGCGTTAACTCCGATACTGACTCACTCCGATGTCAACCGCCCAATGCTGAAACGCTCTGCCCCAACATCTCAGTAGGATGCCCATACTCCCACCAAAAAACACAGGGAGGGCAAGGACGACCGGCCAGTCAAGCACAAGAAGCATAAGGAAAAAAAACCCTGTGCAAACTCCGCTGACCCCTCGGAGGGCCACAGAACCTAATCCTGGTGGGGCTGTTTCACTTGACTCCACAGGCCGTGAGCAGCAACAAGGTGTACCCCTCTTGCCTTCACTGCATCCTATCCAGCTCACTGACTCTGAGCACGTTATGGACTTAACACAGATCTCCTGGTCTTCCAGTGTCGAAACCCTACACTCAGACCACGGAGGAAATCTTCTTCAGGGAGCCCCGTTTCATGTACCCAACCCCGAAATGACCCTCACCACGGATGCAGCCCTGTGAGGATGGGGAGCACATCTCAAAGGTGTATGCGTGGGTGTCAGGGGGGAACCTCACGTGGCCCACAAGCACATCAATTTTTTTGGAACTGTTGGCCATCCAGTATGTCCTCAGGTATTTTCATCACCTCGTGGCTTGCCACACGGTAGCAGTCCTGACTGACAACACTACGGCACTGTGCTACTCGAACCAGCAAGGGGGAACAGTGTCCAGAGGACTCTGCCAACTAGCCTTGGAGATTTGGGATGAATGCCAATCGCGGGATGTGTTCCTCATCGCGGCTCACCTGCCCAGGTCGCTGAATGTACACGCAGACTTCCTGAGCAGGGGGGGAGCATCCCTTCATGAGTGGGAACTCAACTTGGAGTATCTTCAACCAGTTTTCGACAGGTGGGGCCACCCAGAAATGGATGCGTTCACAATGCGTCAAAACGCAAAGTGTCACCTGTTTTGTACCAGGGCGGGACGGAATTCCCTGTCTCTGGGAGACGGACTCCTTTATCTGTGCTCCCACAGGCACGTGTACCTGTTTCCACCAATCCCTCTGCTTGCCAGAGTGATCAGCAAAATCATGAAGGAACAACCTCGGTGCATCCTTGTGACTCTATGGTGGCCGTGTCAGCATTGGTTCTCTGCTCTGCTCCACATGTCCCAGAGCTCACTTTATTTTATTTATTTATTTATTTAATTGCATTTATACCCCGCCCTCCCCGCGAACGGGCTCAGGGCGGCTCTTCCCTTTGGCACCAGATCTCCTCCTGGCACAGGGGGGTCAAGTGCTCCACCATGATGTACCACATCTCAAACTCATGGCGTGGAGGATTCTTTAGCACAGTTTAAAAGTAGGATGGATCACGTTCTGTTGAATTGTTGTAAGCCGGCCACACGTACTTCCTATGATGGGAAATGGAAGAAATTTTTAACTTACCTTGAGTTGTTGGGTTTACCTCCGCCTCCTACGAACTTGGTCACAGTTTTTGGATTCCTGTTGTCCCACTTGGACTTGGGTCTTAGTTGTGCCTCATTGAAAGTGTACCTGGCTGCCATCTCTACTAATCACCCTATGGTGGACGGCTATTCCATTTTTTCTCACCAACAAACAAAGCAGTTCCTGAAGGGTCTTGCTCGCCTCTTCCCTCCGGCTCGTGGCCCTACCCCGTTCTGGGACTTACCTCTAGTGCTGTCCAAGTTGATGGACAGACTACCTCTATGACTACCTCTATGGCTACCTCTAGTCTGCAACTTCTCTCATGGAAGACTGCCTTTCTGGTGGCTATTACCTCAGCAAGAAGGGTGAGCGAATTGTCCGCACTCCATTGCAATTTACCGTACTTAGTTTTTCACCATGATGGTGTTATCTTGGCTCCGGATGTCTTTCCTACCCAAGGTTGTTTCCAAGTTCATTTGCAAGCTGACATTGTTCTTCCAGCGTTCTTCTTGTCCCCTATGAGAGGTGAGAATATCGTTTTCACACATCGGATATAAAGAGAGCCCTACTGTTCTACCTGGATAGGACACGGCCCTTCCAGCAGTCCCTAGCCTTGTTTGTCTCCCATGCCGCACCTATGCAAGGGAAGAAGCTCTCTTCTCAGCGTCTATCCAAGTGGATTGTGAAGACGATCAAACTGTGCTACCTACTGGCTAAAGGGCCACTCCCAGGTCCGCTTCAAGCACATTCCACTCGGGCAGTAGCTACATCTACAGCCTTCCTGAGAGGTTCATCGCTCAGTTACATCTGTCATGCAATAACCTGGGCTACTCCTCACACGTTTGTGAAGCATTATGCCTTGGATGTCAGTGTTCTGCTGTGGGACGAGCAGTGTTGCAGGCGGCGCATGTCTAGGACCTTCAGCTCCCTCCTCCAGGTAGGCTTGTTTTTGCTTGTTAATCTCCCAAAGGTGTGATGCACAGAGACCATGAAGAAGATAGACAGGTTGCTTACCTGTAACTGGTGATCTTTGAGTGGTCATCTGTGCATTCACCCCACCCGCCCTCCTTCCCCTCTGCTTTCGGTCCTCTTGTTTTTTTGCCCTGAGACTGATGGCAGCAGTCAGAAGGAACTGGCGGGATTGTCGTGCCCCTCCCCTAGTCATGCACAGTGGGGCTGGCGCATGACTAGGGAGCAGAAATCCCTGTTGCTTTCTAAGAAGTACCGATCGGGGTTGGCGCAGGCACACTATATCCCAAAGGTGTGAATGCACAGATGACCACTCGAAGATCATCAGTTACAGGTAAGCAACCTGTCTTTCTCTACCTTCTGCTTCCAGTTATGTAGTCTATTTGATTTCTGTATTGGCCATCTGGTATGTCCATGTATACAATTGTCTGTTTGGTTGCCTGAAACATGTGTTCGCAATTATCAACTTTTTGTCTTCACCGAATTCTTTCAGTCGCTCTGCTGCTATTTTATCTTAGGCTAAAGGAAATTTTTCTGGCCTAAGAAGCCTTCCTATAACTTAAGTGCCTCTCCCATTTGAGGAATAGCCACTTAATTAGGAGGAAGACTTCAAACTTTGCTTAGTGGTGTGATAGTATATACAGCAGTGGATCTCTCAGACTATCAAACTATGCTATGAGCTGTTGTTTCTCAAGAGGTCATCTGTGCATTCACACTACCCACAGACCTTGCCTGTTAACAGGTGCCTTTAACTTAATGCAACATGCTCTTACATTTTGGAAGATATTGAGTATGAAGGTGCAACTCCTATTCCTTGTACACATGCAGTCCAAGATGCTTCTCTGAGGGGAGAGAAGTTTCATGTCTAAGCATTAACTCTAGAAGTATCCAAATCAAAGCATTGTGCAGATACAAAGCCATCAGTCTGAAATTCACAGATGACTACTTAAATAACATTAATTATGCCTTAAATAACATTGTATACCTACATTGTATGACTACTTAAATAACATTGTATGTTAAATAACATTAAATAACATTGTATGATTCAGGGATGCTCTAGGCTGATCCTGCATTGAGCAGGGGGTTGGACTAGATGGCCCGTATGCCCCCTTCCAGCTCTGTGATTCTGTGATTCTATGCCCTTTGAATCAATGCCATTCATTGCATTGTTCACCATCTTTATAAACCACACAGCTTGCAGAATCTCATCTGGATAAGTTATGTGCTTTAGTGCCTAACGGCGCCATCTGAGTTTAGCTTGGATTGTTATAATGTTGATCTTTTTTATTAATTATAATATTATTTTAACTTGTTGTACTCCGCCCTGAGCCTTGCATGTGCAGGGAAGGGCGGGCTAGAAATCCAATAATAAAATAAAATAAACAACAGTTATAGGTAAGCAATCCAGATTGTTGTTGTTGTTGTTTAAATTTTGTTATATTTGCCAGTGAATTTCAGTCCAGATAGATTGAAGGACTAATATAGGACCAAAAAACCCTTAACAAGAAGACATGAGAATAAAACATCACATCATAAAACAAACCATATATTCATAAAACTGCACTTGTGGGTGGATAGTAACCTTCGTAGTATTATTTGGGAACCCATTCTAACATGTGATAATATAGTGACAGAAGTGATGGCTATATTAAATTATTGTTTCTTGAACCAGCAAGTAAGAGCTTCTGCAGAAAGTGTTCCTATGTCTGTGTGTTCCAGTCAATAACACAGACAGATCAGGAAATCAGAACTAATAGCTACTTAAATGACTCCAATATAACTAGATTTTATATCATACAAAAATCATTACTAAATTGATGGGGGGGAATTTGGTATTGTAGTATTTTAACATTATTGTTACTTTATGCAAATTACTAGGGTTTTTATTTCTATATTTTTTCTTCCACTTCAGTGCATCCATTTTCATTGCATGCCTTAATGTGTTTTTTAAAGTATAGGACATTAATATATTTAAATACAGTTCACCTTCATGTACTAAACTCACTTTTAAAATATTTTAAAGGTTCTTAAAATGTTTTAAATAAATTACCCATTTAAAAATGCCCCTTCTGAAAACCCTTTTCAGAAAAGGGTTATGTGAATCACCAAAGCTACTATTATATGAATAATTGGAAGCAGAAAACATTTAGGCATTCTGTTTTCATAGTAATGTGAATGTTGTGTACTTGTATGTCATTTCAGTCTTCCTGCAGTTTACAATACAAGTGTGATTACAATTATACTGTAAGTTTTTTAAAAACAGTCAAAAGGAGGCAGTTACTACATATGTGCAAACTTTGTATTAATCACAGCATTGTATACGAAGATAAGTTCTCAAGAACTGATGATTACTTATGATGATTTTGGGGGAAAAATTGTTGAGAAAATATTTGACATGTTATGGCAATCTCGCTGTCTTCCCTCCCTATCACACAGGTTTTCCCCTCCATTTTTTCTTCCTTTCTGGCTGAGCAGCCCCTTTATCCATTTTCTTCTTATTTGAAGGTTTATGGCTGTCCCACCCTGGCACGTTATTATATTTTGATGCTGGCTCAGCCCATGGACTTGAGGGAAGAGACAAGATAACTTCCTTAACTTATACTTCTGAAAATTATGCATGAGAGGCTTTTGAAAGTCCAAAAATAAATGAAATACTTTATTCAATGTAGAGGGGGAAAGGTCAGGTGAAATCAGGGGTAAAATGTCTGAGGTGAATTAATAATAACTCTGAGGTAACAGTAATTTCACAAACTCCAGTTCATTTGTTTACAGCAAGTGAAAGTTTTAAGCTTTTCACAAAGTCTTAGAATCTTTAAGATGAGAGGCTTTCAGTGTCTGCTAGACACTCCAGTATAAATTCTTGAGTTTAACTGACTCTTCAAGTTTCAGAAGACAGGGATACACTAACAAGTACCCAAATTCCTTCTCTAAAGGGATCTGGATCCGTGCGGTTCGGCAGTGTTGTTGTTAGACCTCTTGGCAGTGTTCAACATGGACAACCACCAACTACTGATCCACTGCCTCGCCAACGCTGGGATTCAGGGGTCTGTCTTGCAGTGGCTTTCCTCGTTTCTTCAGGATTGGAGACAAAGGGGAACAGATGTCCCAAAGGCACCCGCTTGTTTGTGGTGTACCCCAAGGGACGATATGTGCCCCCTTACCCAGATTGCCCAGAGGCATGGGCTGAGATGTCACCAGTTCTATCTGTTGTTGAGTGGTCAGTCTGACTCTAGTCTGGGAGATCTGGACCTGGTGTTGCAGGTTGTGGCTGGTTGGCTTAGACTGAGCCGATTGAAATTGAATCCGACAAAGACAGAGCCTGAGTCAGGGTCCAGGGCGACAGATCTCACTCCCAACTTTCGATGGTGTACCATTGGTGCCAATGTTGGAGGTTAGGAGTGTGGGAGTGCTCTTGGATGCTTCCCTAACAGTGGAGGCCCAGGTAGCAGCCACTGCTAAGTCAGCCTTTTATCACATTTGGCTGATGAACAGTGTTCCTTCTAAGCTGAGTTAGTGTGAGCTAGCTCACAGTTTTTTAGCCTCTAGCTCACACAGTTTTGTCTTAGCTCAGGAAAGCAAACTAATATACGCAGAAGCCAAATCGCTCGCTCAAAACTTTAATGCCAGTAGCTCACAAAGTAGAACTTTGGCTCACAAGACTCCACAGCTTAGAGGGAGTATTGCTGATCAGGCAGTTGGTTCCCTTCCTTGAACACAACGACTTGACGACAGTGATCCATGCAATGGTCACCTCGAGGTTAGACTACTGTAACGCTCTCTACATGGGGCTGCCTTTGATCCAAATCCGGAGGCTTTAGCTAGTGCAGAATGCAGCGGCCAGGCTGTTGTTGGGTCTCCCTGTGTGGGAGCACATTCAGCCTGCACTAAAAGCACTGCACTGGCTGCCTATAGCATACCAGATTTACTTCAAAGTGCTGGTACTTACCTTTAAAGCCCTTTATGGTCAGTGGCCTGCCTACCTGAGGGACTGCCTTTCCCCACATGTTCCCCAGAGAGCACTGCAGTCAGGATCCCAAAACCGTCTGGCCCTTCCGGGCCCAAAAGACACAGGTTGGCATCAACTAGGGCCACGGCTCTACACTGGTGGAATGAGCTCCTGGAAGACCTTAGGGCCCTGCAGGACCTTTTACAGTTCTGCAGGGCCTGCAAGACGGAGCTCTTCCACCAGGCCTTTAATTAAGGAGCCACACGTAATACATTAAGGCTCTGGGCCCAATGCCATCACCGACAGCCTGAGTTTCGCCGACACTAAAATCTAATATCAACTGCATTTACTAGTGTGTTGATGCTACTTTGCCTTCACCATTGTTACTTAAATTGTTTAGCACCTTATGTCGTTGTTTTAAGATTTAATGCTTTTATTATATTGCTATTTTTAGCTTTTGCATATATGTAAGCCGCCATGAGCCTCCCCTGGCTGGGAGGGTAGGGTATAAATCAAATAAATAAACAAACCTACCAGGGACTCTTTAAAGCAATCTCCCTTTTCAACTGGACAGGGAATTAGTTCTCTAAACTAGAAGCTCTGTCCCTTTCTCTGGCCCAAATGGGGGTCTTCAGCAATACTCCCACTTCTCCTTGCCACCTTCCCAGACCTCTGTCAGCAGTAAACTGAATTCTCTTCAGCAGTCAGCTCCCAATTCTTTCTTCTCAGCTGACACCATCTAATGAAATATGTTTGAGCAGCATGTCACTCAAAGGCTCTCTGGCTCTGTGAAGCATTAACCCTTCACAGTCCTTCACTTGTTCATACAGCACTTATGAGCTTTTAAAGCACAGTCCATCATACATGTGTTCGGATTTGGATGTTGGTTGTAATATAGCTGAGACACTATAAATGCTCAATACATAATCTGGTCCTTTTATGGATAATCTTGATCAGTTTACCACCATGGATGCTGACAGGATCTTTGGAAGTGTGAAGGCCACCACTTGGACTTTGAACATTTGTCCAATCTGGTTATTGAAATCATGGAGGTATCACATTAATGAGGTCCTAATGTCCATCATAACTCAATCATTGATTCAAGGCATCTTTCCTTAGTCACTAAAGCTGGTGGTCATCAATGCTCCCTCTAAACTGTGAAGTCTTGTGAGCAAAAATTCTACTTGGTGAACTCCTGGCATTAAAGTTGTGAGTGAGTGATTTGGCTATTGCATAAATTAGTTTGCTCTGGAGCCATCCTTCCTGAGCTAAGACAAAAATGTGTGAACCGGAGGCTAAAAAAACTGAGCTAGCTCACACTAACTCAGCTTAGCAGGAACACTGGTGGTCATCTGTCCACTACTAAAAAAATGAAACTAGGGAATAATTATGTGGCCAGTTATTTCCTGGAGTCTAATTAACCTTTCCTGCGTAATATAATTGAGAGATCAGAGGCAGAACATATCCATGTCTTCCTAGATGACTTATTTGCTCTAGACCCCCTTTCAGTCTGGTTTCAGCCTAAACTATGGGATTGAGACAGCACTAGTGATTTTAGTTGGCTATCTCTGTCTGCTTTGTTTCCAATAGGGATCCCCAATCTGAAATCTAAAGAGGGTGGTGATGACCACTGATGCAAGTCTGCCAGGGTGGGGAACCCACACTCAAGGAACAATGACACAAGGGGTTTGGTCTTAGGAAGACACCTCACTGAGTATAAAATTTTAGAACTCAGAGCCACCAGGCTGGGGCTCTTGGAATTCTCCAAGATACTAACAGGTCATCACGTTCTAGTCCAGACAGACAATATGACAACAAATGCATAAGGAACCAGATTTCAGACCTTACACGCAGAAGCGAGCTACCTGATCAGATCGGCATAGATCCAGCTATAGTCATTGGAAATGGTCCTTGTGGCAGGCCAGGACAGTGCATTGATGGACTGGCTGCGTAGATGGAGATTAGACCAGTCTGTATGGATGCTCTGCAAGTTGCTTTTTCAACAGGTATGCAAAAGGTACAGAATGATGGAAATTGACTTCCTTACCACAGACCAGAATCATCAATTTCCTCCTCCTCCTCTTCTTCTTCTTCATAAAATGCTGAAAAATAGTATAATACATGATCTAATGTGTCATAATGGTAGACCTCAGAAATCCTTTACTTCTCTCCATGGATATTTATTTTATACAAAAAGCAGATTCAATACTGTATGTGATAGAGGCTCATGAATTGTGTTATAAGGGTTAACTGTAGAATTTAACACATTGGTATTAAATTCAGATTTCATTTGAATCCTGGTTATATTTGTAAAAGGTGACATTGTGTCAGAAGAAGACAATGAATAAATATATTTGTCAAAACGATAATAAAATATTGAATCATGCATAAAACTATGGAATACAACTGTCAATCAATCAGTCTTTATTAAAACAGTCATTGACCAGCACAAATCATAAGTCACAATGTTCACAGCCATAGTTGATAAGAAAAAACTTAAAAATTAACTCCCACATACAATAAATACATGCAATGAGTAATAAGTAAAATTATTATTAAAATTCTATGTATCTGGTGGATTTTACAAACTGCCACACAAAACTCTGTGAAAAGTGCTGAGACCAGTGGGTTTTCACCTATAAGTAATGTTCTAGCCTACACCATCTGATCAACCAGGATACCTACTGAGTAAGGGAAGAACAAACTTAGAAAGAATCTCTCGATAAAAAGAGCAGCGAAGTAATATGTGTTCTGTAGTTTCGATCTCCCCTGAGCCACAGGGGCATAGCCTATCTGCCTTGAGGACGTTTTTATATCACCCATCCAAAAACTGCAGAAGGGAGTGCTTGACATCTGGCAAGGGAGAATGCCTTCCTGTGATTAGAAATTTCTAATTGGGAGAGATAAGCATCTGGGAAAACTACATATCTAGAGCTTTCCTAAGACAGGTAACCCAGCGACCTCTCTAAATCTGTCTGCCTCTCAATAACCATCACCCTTTACTTTAAAATTAGTTTTGTCTGCTCGTACCCCATTTCCAAGACAGAATGAGGGGGAAAGCCCAAACTCACCAAGAATACAACTGTCAAAAAAACTTTTGAAGTCATTTATCACACAAACTGTCAAAAACATGCACATCCTGTAATTCTGACACTAAATATAATGACATTTTAAAGATTTAAAAAAATTAATCTGACTTTTTATTTATTTTTTGAAATGTTTATTTTTTCTCTATTCTGCAAAGAAAGTCAGAGATAATAGCATCCTCATGGCCCCACAAGGATGCCATCACCATTTTGAAGTCATTTAAAAACGCTGCAAGGACCAGTAGCATGACAGGCTGAAATGCTGTTGTCCCTCCCCCAAGACTTGTCAAACAGCTCCTGCAGCTTTTTTGGCACTTGAAAAGGTGGCAGGAAAAAAACAGAGAGCTCCAATGTGGCATTATTAAATGACTTCAAAATGGCAGCATAATCCTCATGGCAGCCACAAGGATGCCATCATATCTAGATTAGCCCTTAGTTGTGTTATATGGAGTACTGAGACAGAGTATGACAAACCAAAGGCTTCACATTGATTCTTTAGCACTTGAATGGTAAGGTAGATAAATACTTGATGCCTTGCTGCAAATTAAAAGTGTATCTTCCTAATCTAATGGCCCACATTTACTTTAATTTGAAGCAATAAAGTTTGCACATTCCTCTAATAGAAAAGCTTAGTTTGTTTTAGATTTTACAGTATGTTCTTTGACCAAAACAGAAACAAAAACTGAGAAGAGAAACGCCTTTTTAAATTTATCCATGTTTCCCCCTTTTTAGGTAGAATATTACATTAGCAATGTCTAAAAATAAAACGTTTTGCTTTGTTGCTATCCTATTAATGATACCTTAATAAGTACAAACTCTCAAAAATACAAGTTATAAAAGCTATTGGTTAAATATTTTAAATAAGTCTTCATGTTATTCTGAGTGGTGTCAAATACAATTTTTATTTTTAAAAGACTGTACTTAGAATTAAATCTTTGAAAATATTAATAACAGCTTACAGCAGGTAAGCTATAAAATAACACTGTATGCTGTCTATTTAGTTTCTGGTTGAAAAAGCACAGCAGTACTTTAGTTCATTACCTTTGAAAAAAACAGTAACAAGATAATACAGCTGCCTCTGATTAAGATGTAAATTCTTTCTAATTAGAATGTAAATTCTTACATTTAAATGAAGACATCAATTGTCAGGATGCCATATGATATCTTATTCCACCTTGCGTGAATGAAGCCCTCACTGTTCATCTATGGCACTAAAATAGTTTTGCAATCCTTTTGTTCTCTGATTCTTGTAATATTCTCTCTTCATGTTCCCTTTTCACATTGCTTTTGTTTGTTTTCCCCCTTGCATCTGATATTGTTGTGTCTTGGGATTTTGCAGAAATTTGGAATGAAAATTGAGTTCAGTCAGTGCCAGTATTTGCTTGTGCCTCAATTACTTCTGCTGAATTTTCCTCAATGCAAATCAGGCGGGTTGCATAAAGTAGTGCATGTATTTGAAATAATTAATTTTCTGTAAAAGGATGGAGCAAGTCCAATCAACCTTCATAAAATCTAAATAAAAGAATAAAGAATTGGAAATTAATTAACATTTTTTGTGTTGGTGATACTTTATTATGAGGTGCAAGTTGGAAATAATAAGTTTTTCTGTTGCGTATAACTTCTTCATCAAATGTGGGTAATAACCTTTCATCATAGCCATCAAATAAAAATGCACTCAAAGAATTTTATTTCTAGAGCATATACCAGAACAAATATTTCAAGTGCTTTTATTTAAAAGCCCACAAAAGGTAATATATTCAGAAACATATGCATTAAGTATTTTAAGCCACCATGTATAAAAATTAAATTGTACAATCACAATGAGACAGTGTGCTTACTAACAGACTGCCTTCTGCTCTATTAGACTGATGTCTCAAACCATAGCTTTGGAAATCAGTCACTGTGCTCATATTTAGAGCTACCTGTGGTACAGTCCTACACAGGGGTATATACTCTCTAAAGGTGTATGAGATATGACTTTATTTCCCTGTCTGTGCATAGTTAACTTGTCAGAGCATAGAAGAAGAATGTGCTGTCAAGCCACAACTGACTCATGGCAACCCCAGTCATAGGTTGTTCAAGACAAGAGATTAGCAGAGGTGGTTTGCCATTGCCTTCCTCTGTGTAGCAACCCCCGTCTTTCTTGGTGGTGTTCCCATGAAGGTACTGACCATGGCCAACCCTCGTTAGCTCCAAAACCCTGACAAGCTTGGGCTGAACTGGGCTATTTGAGCTGCTTGTCAAATCATAACTCGGGGTCAAAATGATCTCCTTAGCATGCTAGCTTTGAACTGAATTGAATTTTAATCTGTTATCATATTATGTTCTAATCTTTTAAATTGTTATATTTATATGTTGAGAGTCGCCTTCAGCCCAATTGCAGGGTTGCACAGGATAAACATCAAATAAATAAATCATGGTATGTTCAAATGGGTTATCCCTTATATGCTTTTTCTCCTGGTGTGTACCTGTTTAGGAATTGAACATGACAGTTTCTAAATACTTTTAATTGCACTGTACTTTGCTGCCTTTTATATGGGCAGAGCCCTGCTCATGGAAGAGGGAGGAGGAAGCCACACACACCCTTCCCTCTCATTGCAGCACACTAACCCCCATGACTAGAACTCCACAACCTGCTCGATGGGATGGGAAAGCATTAAAGATGCACAGTCCTTGGGCAAGGATCCCACAATCCATGAACAAAATATATTAGTTTGGATCAAGCAAAGTGCACACAAGACGTGAGTGCAAAGCATGAATAGATATTAAATATATATTTAAACATAAATTTGATGTCTTAAAATCTACATAGTAGACTGTGTTTTCTAACTAAAATCAATATATCACATGTTTTATAAATATTGGGTGCAAGATGGATTTTTGGTGAAGAGGGGGGAATTATTCCTGTCAGATAACCAGGTGTAAGATGCAGGTAATTAATTCTTTGTTTAGTCAATAAACTGTGCAGGTAACATATGCTGTCTTGGTGTTCACTCCAATCTATTTTGCTATGTAGCAAATATAGCTCTATATTGAGTAATACAATGAGCACTTATTGTAGTTGGTAGGAAAGGGTCTTGCAAGCCCTTTTCCTGTTTGTCTGAGAGCTCTGAAAATTCCCCAGCCATCCTAAGTCTCCACCTGCCAGGTTAACCTATTCCTTAGTCCTGCTGTACCACCTTCTCTCTAGGTATTATCCACTTCCGTCAATTCATCCGGAAGAGTATCTATTGCTAAATGGATCTCTAGCACTAGTTATTGTGTTGCCATTTAAAGGCTCCACCTCTTTGCCACATCTCACATTTATTTCATACTAGCCAGTGCAAGGACTGTCTATCACACATTTGTACTTCAGGGATGGTGAGCTTAACCACGGCTTTCACCCTTTGCCATTGTTTGAAAGGGTGGTATGAGGACAGAGATCAGGGTTCAGACAGTCAGAATATAAGAAAGTTTAATAAGCAAATACCAAGAGTACACATGGTCTGCACAAGCATCAGGTTGAGCAACAATAAAAACAAATAGTATAAACATGCAGACCTCTAAATCCTAATTCTGTTCTTACTGGATATGATGTTAAGTTAGCATGGGCTAGTATCTCATAAAGTTGTTGCATTTAAAATCCTCCATTACCTTAGTTGCTGAGACAGAGAGGGAAAATAAAATCTTGGGGTTCATAGTAGATGAATGAAAGTGTTGCACTCTCCCTTGGACTCTGGTGCAGCGCCCCCAGTGGCCGTGGTGTCAGGGTTTGCGACCTGACTCTGCTAGGGGAGACGGCCCTTGCAAGGACCAAACTGAAATAAACTAGTTCATATGATCACCATTTGTTTGGGTTTAATTCGGGGGGGGGGAATATTGTGAAGTAAATAAATATTTGAAAATCAGAGTTCCTTCACTATGTTCCCCCCCCCAAGAATTAAACCCAAACAAATGGTGACCATATACACTAAGCTTATTATTCCAGTTTGGCCCTTGCATCTGTTAAACAGCTTTATTATGCTGTATCGCTAATTTGTTACTCACCATCTACCTATATGTATGGACTGGTAACTTCCATTTCATTGTATCTGAAGAAGTGTGTGCACACATGAAAGCTTATACCTTGACTAAAACTTTGTTGGTCCTAAAGCTGTCACTGGACTTGAACTTTGTACTGCTGCTTCAAACCAACACACCTAACCCACCTGAATCCGTGTAAAGGAGTATTCCTTTTGTTTGTTCTGAATCTACTGCCCATCAGCTTCATTGGATGCCCTTGAGTTCTGGTATTTTGGGAGAGTGAGAAAAAGTTTTCTTTGCCAATTTGTTACTCACCATCTACCTATATGTATGGACTGGTAACTTCCATTTCATTGTATCTGAAGAAGTGTGTGTGCACACATGAAAGCTTATACCTTGAATAAAACTTTGTTGGTCCTAAAGGTGCCACTGGACTCAAACTCTGCAGAGCTCGGCGAACCTGCTCGGGCCTATCCCTCGGCCTTCCACCGCCGGCTGTGATCCCTACTTACTGTTACTCTCTCAAAAGCCCAGCACTCCGGAGAGCCTTCACATTGGCTAGGCTGAATACGTTCCCGTCGAACATAGTTTCTGGCCGCTTTCATGGCATCCCGTTCTCCGAACGGACATGCGATTGTAATCAAGGTAGGGTGGAGACGATGGACCATATATTGCTAGCTTGTCCCAATTGGAATATGGAGAGGCAGAAGTATATTATACCTATACTGATAAAAGAAAAGCTTCCCTCCCTTCCCTGGTCAATTTCTGTCATCTTATCTGATAAAGTTGATAATTCAGTTACTAAAGCAGTAGCCATGTTTCTGGCCCTGGTGGCAAACAAAAAAAAGGGAAAAGGAGGGGAAAGTTTAAACCTTTCTGATTTTATACTGTGTTTATCTGCTGGAGGATTTATCTGGTCTGACAATTCCACCTAGTGTAATACACTCATATTTGGACAATGCACTTTACTGTTTGTGATTGAGATGTTTTAAATAAGCCCTGATTTTTATTTTTATTTTTTAAATGGATGGTACCTTTATAAGTGTGTGTAAGTGTGAATAAGTGTGCTTAAGACTTTTGGTCATGCAAGCCGAAATAAATATTATTATTATTATATTATAATTTAACAACAGCCTGACTAATATTTGTCAAGCTCTGTAAACAAGATATTTCACAAATGTAACAGAAGTGGATCAGTAAAATATGAGTTGTATCCTCTAACTAAACCTACAACTCTCAACAGAGTGAATGATATAGAGACATGAGATTCATTATGGTGTTCTGTTATATGTAAGATGGAGATTGCGAAGGCTGAGCTGTGAGAGAGGGGAGAGGGGGAGCATGGGTGCAGGCCTCAGAGAGGCAGTAGCACAGCTGCAGAGCAGAGGGAAGAGCAAGTAAGGTCTGTAGGTGTAACTAAGAAGTAATGACAGCTAGCACTAGCTCCCTGTGGAGTAAAGGTCTTCTCTGGTGTAGAGGTCTCCTTAGGAGAAAGGGCCTCTTCAGGAGTCAGCTAAGGGAGGCAGGAACTGGAGGTAGCTAGAATAATGCAGATAAAAGGTCCTAGCAGAAAATAGTAAGGGATGGATTCTCTGGCTGTCATAAGAAGGCATCTGTGGAGGAGGCTAGCCAACAAGACCTGGGGTCCATGCAGTCTGGAAAAACCAGGCTTCCAAAGTACTTACCGTGATTCGGCGGGGGACGAAGACATCTTCACAGGATCATTCCTGCGGGGACAACAGACGTGCTGCACCATGCCGTCACCAGGAAGTGACGCTGGGCGACGCTCTGGCAATGGGGCCAGAAACTCGATGGTACCATCGAGTTTTCATCCCCATTGCCAGAGCGTCGCCCAGTGTCATTTCCTGGCGACGGCATGATGCGTTACAAGGAGAAATGTGAGCATGTGAGCATGTGTCCCCCGCCGGATTGAGGTAAGTACTGGGCAACCCTAGGAAAAACTAAAGCCTCCCTGGGACCTGGAAGGTAATATTCCTGGCTGGGAACACAGCAAATAGTTCCACCATATTGGTAATCTAGCTATCTCAGGGCTTACCTCTGCAGGAAGGGTGCTGTGGCCAGAAGTAGTATCTAAAAGATCTGGGGAAGGACCCATGCCTGAAGGCAGAGACATGGTCCTTTGGATATGTGGGTCTTAGAGCTTTAAAACACTATGAATCAAAGTCTGAAACCAGCTAGCAGTCTGAAACCAGCTAGTTGTTTTAAAATAAGTAAGAGGTGTTCCTGTCAGCACCTTGCAATAAAAAGGCTGTTGCTTTCTGAATCAGTTGTAATTTCCAGGTTGTTCTATAGAGTCCTACACAATTCTTTATGGGCCAAGCATTGAACAGTGAAGGAAAGACCTCTGGAAATGTTCAGAGGCATTCTTTTCTCCAGCTGTCAGGTGACTTAAAAAAAAACCCTCAGCTAATGCATGATAAGGGAACATCATGTTCTGGGCTGCAGCACTGGCTTTTGAAGTGGTGTTCAGAACGGTATATGCCTAAACTGAAGTAAAACTATGAAGCTAATTCTTTTATCATTCTAGTGCAAGAGTGACCCAATTTTACATATATATTCTGTTCTCCTGAATATTTTTATATTTTATTTTATTTATTCGATTTATACCAGGCTCAGGGCGGCTTACAAAGGATAAAACATAAGAACTATATAGCATAGATAAAGGTACAGGTTCCCTTGCTCGAAAGCCAGTCGAATCCGACTCTAGGGTTGCGGTGCTCATCTCCGTTTCAAAGCCGAAGAGCTAGCGCTGTCCGAAGACATTTCCGTGGTCATGTGGCCGGCATGACTAAACACCAAGGCTCACGGAACGCTGTTAACTTCCCACTGAAGTGGTACCTATTTATCTACTTGCAATTTCTTGCTTTCGAACTGCTAGGTTGGCAGGAGCTGGAACTAGAGACGGGAGCTCACTCCGTCATGCGGCACACTCGGGTCTCGAACTGCTGAACTACCAACCTTCCACAGCCTGCAGTTCAGCGTCTTAACTACTTGAGCCACCGCAGCTCCATATAGCATAGATAAAACCATATAAAAACAATCCAGTATCATAAAGTGCTAGCTAGTTGTAAACTAATCCTTGGGGATGGTGGCAACAGTTACGTTAATATAATCTCTAGTCTGCCTTATGTGAAAGTTAAATGAGTTTGATTCATGATAACAGCATATCCCTGCAGAATGAAAACTGAAGGGGCTGGGAGACTTTTCTTCTTTAGCAGATAAAGCTTGCTTGACCATTTTAGTTTTAAATCCAGAAACACACACACACACACACACACACACTTTAATAAATAAGCAGTTAAATTCAAAAGGTAGCAATTACGTTTTGTATGACGTAAATCTTAGGAGCATGTCTAGTTTAATGTTTAGTTTATGTTGTTTACCAATGAATAACAGTTTGGTGTAGTGGTTAAGAGCAGCGGACTCTAACCTGGAGAACTGGGTTTGATTCCTCACTCCTCCACATGCAGCTAGCTGGGGGACCTTGGATCAGTCACAGTTCTTTCGGAGCTCTCTAAGCCCCACCTACCTCACAGGGTGTCTGTTGTGAGGAGACAAAGGGAAGGAGATTGTAAGCCGTTCTGAGACACTGAGTGAAGGACAGGGTATAAATCCAACTCTTCTTCTTATGCAGGTAACAGAACTATAATATGAATAAAATACCAATCTTTCAGGAAAAACTTGAGGACTGACATTATCGCAACTGTGGTGTTCAGTTTTTTCCACTTGATTAGGGGGAAGTTGGGTAGAGGGCTCTTAGTAATTTTTCCATTTCAGCAAGGAAGTAGCCATAGTCAACTAATTTGAATTTATTCCTCAGGGCCAAACTAGACTTGACTGCAGGATCCATACATTTATAAATATGTCAGCAAATATACACGGGGCTCTATTTTTAAACTAATGTATAATATGTAGGCAAAGGCAACAAAACCAAGGCTGCCTGCTCTACCTTACCTCTGCATTTTCCAGTACTAGAACTGAGCTGAGCTACTGAAAACAAAGGAGTGTAGTGAAGTAATAATGCAAGGTTGGAAGAAGAGTTCAGTTACCCTTTGCTTTAAAAAACCCTACCTTCCCTCACTTTAGACATGAATGGGCACAGACACATGAATTCCACATAAACACATGTGAATTCCAGTATCGTTTGACTTTTGGTTGTTTTGGAGCATTTGCATGCCATTAGTTTCCTAATTAGTTTCACCAAATGAGAAGGGAGCACTCACTGGAGAAGACCCTGATGCTGGGAAAGATTGAAGGTCAAAGAAGACGGGGACGGCAAAGGATGAGATGGTTGGACAGTGTCATCGACGCAACGAACATGAAATTGAGCCAACTTCAGAGGACAGCGGAAGACAGGAGGGCCTGGCGGGAGTTGGTCCATGGGGTCGCGAAGAGTCGGACTCGACTGTGCGACTGAACAACAACAAAGTTTCCTTTCATACTCTTGAAGGACCTCCTCCTGTATATAGATCCACCTATCAGCTTAGTTCTGCTCTTCCTGAAAGTGCCTTGTTTTGGAAGGTGCAGTTGGTCTCTGTTAAATCAACAACTTTTTAAATTGTGACACCTACCCTGTGAAATTATCTACCAAATGAGGTATAAAAAACACCCTCCTCAGTTCAGTTTCATAAATTGTGCAAGACTGCTGCTTTTCTTCTGTTGGACTAGGGTTTTGAACCTTTTGATTTGTGGATCTTTTTTACACTCTAGTTAAGTTTCTGAATTTTAAAATCTGTTTTTGGCTTTCAAGAAATGACTCCTGTTTAATGGGCTGTATTGTTGTTTCTACATGTTGTTCGCTTCTCATATTTTTTGTTAGAGGTTTATGATGATTTCTTGGTGTTTGTTTCAAGAGCAGTTAGAAGTGGAGTACAAGTTTTAAGTGAAGGGCATGTAGTTTCCTATAGAGATACCCTTAGATAACAGCTAGCAACTGGTGAAGGAGAATCTTGCTGCTAATTTTGGTTAAACTCTTTGTTTTTCAAAAGTATAGCCACGTTACATTTCTTTTATTTTTTCCCCCTTTGATGGCATTCAACCAGACCAAAAAAAAAATGAGTATGTGAACTACTATCAAATGAAATGCTTCCCTTCAGCACTCAAGGGTAAATTCTGCAGTATTGTTTCCATTCTGTTAGTCATATGAAGTGTCCTTATATGACATCCAAGTTTTTGGCACTGTTCCACATGTACATCTGTCTGCCTTTGTGACAGAGGTTGAGAGTGTCCACGTGGTCTAATGATTTACCAACTTTCAAAGTAGCAGTTGTCCTGAAGCTGAGGGTAACTGAGCTGGGAGAGTGAAAGAAGACCATGAGGTACATAGACAATATACTTGAAAACACCAGAAACTGCTTCAGCTGGCTATGCCCCAACCCTTATACCTGTTGACAGGAAGGACACAAAAACAACAACAACAGGGATGTTGCACAACCAGCAAGATGTTCCTTTTTGTATATCTAATTATGAAAAGTGGACCCAGGGACACAAACCCAGATTTGCAGGGGGGGGGGGGTAAAGAAGGGATTAAAACTGCAAACGCATAGAAATAACACCTGTAGTATTAAGAAAGAAATACCCACTAAGAACTCAGGGTCATCTTAAGGATTGTTAGGCTAGAGGAAATTGTGAGGGAGGGTATATGAGGGAAATGAGATGCCGTCTACAAGTCCTTGCAAGGTTACCCGTGTGTGTGTGTGTGCCCATGCTACTTTTGATGGGGTCCAGATTTACCTGCTGACAGGGATTATACTGGACCCATACATCTGGTATTACTGCTGGAGAAGCAAGTCAATGCATTTAACGCAGAAGATGGTTCCCTTTTTTGACTTGACTGATCTGGCCATGTGGGTCTATGCTATGGACATCTTGAGGCTAGACTATTAAAATGCTCTTTCCAGGGTCTACTCTTAGTCAGCTAAGAAGCTATGGGGAATTAGGTGGAGCATGCATGTCACACTCATTCTGCAGTCAATCCATTTGTTACCAATCAGTTACCCAGCTCAATTGAAGGGGCTGGTTATCACCTGCAAAGCCCTCAGTAGCCTTGGACCCATATACCTGCACGATGGCCTCTTCTGCCACGCTCCACTGCAACAGCTTCACTCAACTGTGCAAACCCTGTGTAAAGTGCTACCCTGCAAATGGGTAAGATCAGCCACTGCCCATTCACTGCCCACAGAGCATTCTCATCTCCCACCTTGCAGTACAGCCTGCCTGAGAAGGTCAGGAAGGCTTCTGCACTTCTGTCATTCTACAGAATGTGCAAAACAGAAATGTTCAAAGGGGCATGTCTATGTTGTGATTAGACCTGTAGGAGAATGGAGCAGTCCAGGAGGCCACATGTATAATGAACAAGAATTGTAGTCTCTATGCTATCTATGGTATCCAGGGGTCGTTTCGTAGAAAAAGAGCTAGGGGAACTCATTAGCATAACTCATTAGCATATGTCACACCCCCTGACATCACCGGAAGTGTGTCATAAGGCCACACACCCCGCCCCCAATGGTCCCGGCCGGCGGGAGTGCAAGGAAGCCCCGTGAAGGCCCTCCCTGGCCCCAGGCACGCAGGGGTGGGGAGAGGCAGGGAGGAAGCAACTTACCCTCCCTCTTCTCCTGCCTCCTCCTGGCTGAATGAGGGCCGGAAGCGGGGCGGCCGGAAGCGGGGGGGCGGGGCTTCGTCATGTGCCCCGCCCCCCGTACCTCACCCGGGGGAACTGCGATCCCCTGCAATTCCCCCGAAATGACCTCTGATGGTATCTATGCTATCCTCCCCGTCTACACTACCCCCGGATGCTCAGCTGTTAGTGAGACTGGTTCTGTTCTGGAATTTAAGTGTATTTAATGCCCTGTGAATGACTAGTTTTACACAAAGTGATGTTCTAATCATCCCTGACATAGGCACTATATTAGATACATTGTGGCTTATAATGAGTTCAATGAGTTCCTGAGAGCCAGTTTGGTGTAGTGGTTAAGTGCACGGACTCTAATCTGGGAGAACCGGGTTTGATTCCCCACTCCTCCACTTGCACCTGGCTGGATGACCTTGGGCAAGCCGTAGTTCTGATAAGAGCTGTTCTTGAAAAAAGCAGTTTCTCTCAGAGCTCTCCCACCTACAGGTTGTGGGGAGGGGAAGGGGAAGGAGTTTGTAAGCCGCTCTGAGACACCTTTGCGTAGTAAAGGGCGGGGTATAAATCCAATCTCCTCTTCTTCTTCTTCTTCTTCTTCTTCTACTTCTTCTTCTACTTCTAATGTGTTCACCTGGTTTTTCTGCAATAGGCTTATACTATGGTAATTCTAGCCCGGAGGTGTGGGCTTGGGTGTCATCAATATGCTGATGATACCCAGCTCTATCTGATGTTGGACGGCCAGTCAAACTCCGGTCCCGATGACCTTTATCGGGCGTTACAAGCTGTGGCTTGTTGGCTCAGACTGTCGGTTGAAATTAAACCCGGCAAAGAGGTCCTGGGCCTGAGTCGGACTGGTCTGGGGTTGGGGCTCCCTCTCCCGGCCTTCAACGGGGTGCCTTTGGTTCCTGCACGGGAGGTTAGGACTTTGGGTGTGCTCCTGGACTCCTCGTTAACGATGGAGGCCCAGGTGGCAGCCACTGCCAAGGTGGCCTTTTACCATCTGTGGCTGGCTCGGCAGTTGGTCCCCTATCTTGACCGTGAGGACCTGGCCACTGGGATCCATGCGACGGTCACTTCGAAGCTGGACTACTGTAACACTCTCTACTTAGGGCTGCCTCTGTCGCAAATCCAGAAGCTGCAGCTAGTGCAGAATGCTGCTGCCAGGCTGTTGATGGGCCTCTGTAGGCGAGACCACATCCAGCCTGTGCTGCAAGCACTGCACTGCCTGCCGATAGCATACCGGGTTCGCTTCAAAGTGCTGGTTCTTACCTTTAAAGCCCTAAATGGCCAGGGTCTGACTTACCTGAGGGACCACCTCTCCCCGTATGTTCCCTCAAGAGCACTACGATCGGGGAGTCTCCACCTCCTGCAAGTTCCAGGCCCCTGAGACGTTAACTTTGCCCCTACTAGGGCCAGGGCGTTTTCAGTGGTGCCTCCTACCTGGTGGAACGAGCTCCCGGAGGAGATCCAGGCCCTGCGGGACCTTGTGCAGTTCCGCAGGGCCTGCAAGACGGAGCTCTTCCACCAGGCTTTTGAGTAGGAGCTGCCGCCACCACTATTCCACCACCGTGGTATTGCTCCATCATCTGCCCCTATTATGGGAGGTAAGCATTGCCTGGCAGAAGCACGTAGAACATCATCGCTGGAGACCGTGCTATCGAGACAGCTGTCTGTCGAATTGGGATTATTGTTCCCATGTTGGGTGATTTACATATAGGATGACATCAGAGCACCTTAAATATTGTATGGGTTTTATTGTGGTTGTTTTAACGCTGTTCTATTGTATTTTATCTATTTAATCCGGCTTTCGCCGTATGTTAGCCACCCTGAGCCGTTTGGTAGGGCGGGATATAAATCTAAAAATAAATTTAAAATAAACAAAATAAATAAATAAATAATGAGGAACAAGTTTCCTTGGTTCCTGTTGTTCCATGGTTCCATTATGATTTAGTTTTATTTCAGTTGTCTTCCAGCAACACAGAAGAATTTCAGACATATATTTTTAAAATAAAACAGCCTTTTGAAATGAAAAATGTTTTGTTCATCTTTGATCTTCTGTGCAGTCCCAGACTAGGGAACTGCTCATGCACAAGACAGCCACACAGAGAATATTCTAGCTGGGGGGGTAATGAAATGGGCATCCCTTCCCCTCAGGAGCACTGAGAGCTGTTTCCCACCCAAACAGTCATTTATTTATTTATTTATTTATTTGCATGCGACTTCTATACCGCTCATAACCCCTAATGGGTCTCAGAGCGGTTTACATACTTACTACTATACAGTAGTGATTGAACCTACCTAGGGCCACATTTCACAAGGGGAGGGACTTCAAGGGAGTGTTTCAAGGGAGTGGCACCTCCTTCCCTCAGTTTCTTTCTTGCCACTGCAGAGAAAGGATATGTTCTAGTGTTGCTCCTTCTTTGTCACCTGGTGGGTGAGAATTTCCCTTTTCATTTTTCGATCCCCATTGTGAGATACTGAAAAGTTGAGGGTAATGGTGCGGAAGCCTTTATTCAAAATGTGATCCTGTTATGGGACCAAGATGACACACACAGATGAACACTGGCTGTGTCTTCTGGGTCTGGGTGAAAATCATAATGTCTCAGCCTGCAGATGTTGTCAGCAATTCACACCCAAGGACATCAAGGTTAAAGGTGGCCTTATGGGAGAAGGCCTTGTCTGCACCCAAAGTCCTGGCAGCTAAATCACCTGCCATGGTGGAGTGCTCTTTTTGTCCAGGTTCAGCAATGTCAGTTGTATCAGCTTCAAGGCCAGAACCATCTAAGCGCAAATCTTGGTCCCTGACTCTATCTGAAATCAGCACTGCAGTGGCCCGCAGTATTCCCACCCATGCGGTGGCATCCCCTAGCCATTTTTTTAATCTCTGGCATATAACCCAAACTGGGCAGAATATTATAGCCAAATGCCCAGGATAGATATGAGGCACCAGAGTTCATTTCCAAGGCAATCCCTCCCCTCTGAATTTCTATAGGAGCATTTGGATTATCCTCCAGAGTCAGAGGAAGAGGAGAAAGAGGGCTCAGATCCAAGTACAGTTCAGAACTGCCAGTGGATCCATTGCCGGATGACACAGTGGGGGACCCCACTCCTGTGTCTCCCAATGAAGATTGCCACCTTTACTTGGAACAGATGCTTCATATGGCTTACTCATTGGAGATCACTGTCTCTGCTTCAAATTCAAAGCCAAAAGACAAGATTCTGGGTAGACTTTACTCAAACTCATTGGGTACGATAACATTTCCAATACTTAAAGGCTTTCTAGACATTGCAAAAGTGGTTTGGGAGAAACCAGCATTAGTACCTGCTACTTTGAGGAAAGTAGAAAACCTTTATAGGATTAAGGACTATGGATGCTCTATTTTGTTCACCCACCCTGCTCCCTCATCACTTATTATGGAGGAAATGCAATCAAGGCAACACCCCTGGTGATAAGAAAAACCTGGTGCTATTGGGAATAAGCTATACTCCTCCATTTTGAGATTTTGGATTGCAAACTACCAAGTGATAATGGAGGGTGTCAGTTGTTTCTATGGGGAAAACTAATACCTTACTTGGACATGCTTCCTGTGACAGAAATGAAAACGAACCCTGCATTCTTGGAGACACTTCCTTGCTTTAGGTAGGCCTTTCTATTGACCAAAGTACAGCCATTTTAGAATCCTTCAGGCTTTTCTTTCTGAGAAGCACAAAGCCTGCCTGTTTCTCTCAGAAACAAATGCATCTTCTTGCACAGGCTAGAGATAGCCAGGAGGCCCCAGCTTATCACCCCTTAAAGGTCAGATTGTTGCAAGAGAACAAGCACTCCAAGACACACCCCGTGAGAACATATAGTTTCTAAGGTCCAGATAAGACTCAAAAGAGGGTCTTATCCATCAGGGACACTTGTAACATGTACAGAATATGTAGTTATGCTTACTTCCAGAGACATGTTACAGCGCAGTGGGTAGTTGTTTTGAACATGATATGAGTCCCAAAATTCAGCATATGGTTGACCTCTCCCTATCTGGAGGAGATTCTGCCAGCCAGACCATCATATCCATGGATTCATAGCAAGCTGTCAGGTGTTCCTGGTCTCTCTGTGTGTATGTGTGAGTCTGTTGCTTTGTTCTCTTGCCTCTGGGAGGCTAAGTAGTTTTGCTAATTACTTGCTGTCTATTGCTAAATAAACTGTGCTTTAATTGAGAAATTGTTTCTGTGAATCTCTGGGTAGATGAGAGTATAACAGGGAGTTCTCTCAATAGTGCACAGTCTTGCTCATCTCCAGGAGGCATCTAATCCCCACCTCCTTGACAGAGGCAGCTGCTTAATCTGATCTCTGAGAGTAAATTCCCCTTAGGAGCTGGACAGCTCAGTTTTGGTGCAGTGTTTGCAGGCTGCCCCAGTGAGGTAGGATGGCACCAAGAAACATTCAAATCAATGTTATTCCTGTCACCTGAAGACAAACCCCCCTTCCCTAGGGTCATCCAAACTGAGGCCATTCGCTTGTCAAAGCAGCAGATCAATACTGGGGGTCAGGGCTTTTTTTGTAGAAAAAGCCCAGCAGGAACTCATTAGCGTAATAGCCCACACCCAGTAGCAGAAACGTATTAGCATGTTAGGCCACACCCCTGACAGCACCACTCATTAGCATATTAGGCCGCACCCACATGTTACCAGAAGTGTGCTCACCCAGCCACACCCACCTTTTGCTTCTTATTCTGTTTACCTTGTTTGTTGTCAAAACCCAGGGCTTTTTTTGTAGCAGGAACTCCTTTGCATGTTAGGCCACACACCCCTTATGTAGCCAATCCTAATGAGTTTCTGCTGTTGGGTGTGGCCTATTATGCTAATGAGTTCCTGCTGGGCGTGGCCAACTCAGGAGCCAGCCGGAACTCCGTTCCTGTGCGTTCCTGCCCAAAAATAGCCCTGCTGGGGGTCATGTGGCAGACTCATCTTTGAGGTCTATGGTTTCAACAGTCATCCTTCACAGACATGCATGGGTATGTTCGACAGTGTTGCCTAATAACACTCAGTATTAAGTAGTTTTGCTATTTGAAGACACATCCCTTTTCATGATGATATGCTGAATTAAGTCAGAAGGAGCAGACAGACAGCCAAATCTTTGTGGGTAACACCTGCTGTTCCACAATATAAGCAGAGATATTTCTCAAGGCACCAGTCACACACAACAGTATTGTGGTCTGGTATTGAGGTGTACTTAAGGAAAAGAATGGGTTCTAGGCCTAGGCCTAAGCCTAATCAGCACCAGCATTCCTCCAAAGACCCTCAACAACAACAGAGATCTTCTTTTTGAATGAAGTCAAAAAGAATGGAGTCAAAAAATTTTTATAGACTGGCATACTTTGTTTTCCATTCGCAAGACATTGCTAGTGACACCTGGGTCCTGTCAGTTGTTGAACATGTCTGTCACCTTGAGTTTCAGTTGCTTTCACCATGTGCTTTGCCTACAGACAATAGCCTTCCAGAGTTGAGCCTGGAGCTACAGAGTGTGTTAAGCAAAGGTGCAGTCCAGAAGGTGCCCGTCAGATAGCCAGTTTGGGTTTTTCAAGTGCTTTCTTTTCTGGTTGATAAGACAGTAGGTGGAACGTACCGTTTTAGACTTAAAGGCTTTGAACAAGTTCTTGGAAAGTTCTTGTTTTCACAGCTTTCTGCTGTTTTACAATTGTTACAAATAAGTACCAGGTTGGCTGATCTTCAAGATGCATATTTTCCTATTTGCAATACATAGGGGTTGTAGGAAATACCTTTGCTTAAGTTCAATGGAGAGGTTTGCCTCTGCTGTTCTACTTTTCGGGTTGGCTGTGGCTCCCTGTATTTTCACAAAATGCGTAGCTGTCATTATTTCACACCCCAGTTCTCTGGCATGCAGTATTTTTCCTTATCTTGATGACTGGCTTATATCAGCACCATCGAAAGTGAATCTCACACAGCGTCTCAGTCTTATGAACATGCCAGCATCTCGGTTTGGTTATTAGCTGGGAGAAATCCAAATTGAAGCCAGTACAAGGGGTACAATTCATAGAGGCTGTTTTGTAAGCCACTCTGGCATACTCCTTTTTACTTATGGATAGAGGTTGCATTATACAAACATTTCTGAACAAAGTTTGAGCCCAGTTGGTCTTAAAGGTGCCACTGGACTCAAACTTTGCTCTGTTGCTTCAGACCATCACCCACCTGAATCTATATTCACGGAAGACTTTTTCTGCTAACTGTTACTCGGAGGCCTTCTGCCCCAAGAGGCTCTTGGGTGTGATGACCTCTACTACTGCTTTGATTTTACAAGATGGGTTAAAATGCATGTCTTGCATATTTGGTTCATAAGGGTCTTTGATTCTTTTGCTGATCTGCAGAAACAGAAGCTTTTTATCCCATGCAGAATCCTAAAATCTTTATCCTGGTGGTTATAGGACAGTAACATTTTTGAAGAGATTATGCTTGCTCATCTCTTGCCGGAGGTCCCAACAGATGGTGGGCTCATTGTCAGGACTTTTCCATCCACAACATTTGACAAGAGGTTGAGCAAAAGTTGCACGTCAATGTCTTAAAGTTATGCTCTATACGTTATGTGCTTGTTTCCTTTGCAGCTCTTTTGCATGGCAAGATTGTACAGATCCACACAGACAACACCACAGTGATGTTCTACATCAACAAGCAGGGTGGTACTGCACCTATGGCAGTTTCCAAAGAAGCTGTGGCTATCTGGGAATGGACATTGCAAAACGGCGTGCTACTGCAAGCCATCGCTACTGCTGGGTCTGAGAACACAAGGGCACATGCATTGAGCAGGGTCAGGCTCTTGCAAAATAAATGGTCTCTGGCAGATACCTATGTTTGCCTTATTTTCCAACTTTGGGGACACCAGATGTGGACCCATTTGCAAGGAAGGGCAATTCCAAAGCCCCTCCATGAGGTCCACAGACTGCACTTACCTACTTGGAGGCTTCAGACTAGAGTTTTCAGCAGATGCACAAAATGTGCTGTTAGAGGCTAGAAAACCCTCTACACATTTGTCATATAGCCTGAAATGGGATCATTTCTCCAACTAAAGTTCAGGGTTTCTGACATTTCACTTGTCTATTCCCTACAGTCCTGGACTATTTGTGGTCCTTGAAATATTCAGGTGTTCACTAGGAGTACATTTGGCCACTATTTCAGTTTTGCACATTCTCAAGGATGGGAGGACATTGTTCTCTCATAGGGTTCCAAACAGTTTTTAAACAGTTTTTAAAGGGAATAGCCAACATGTTCCCTCCCTGGGCCCCCGTAATTCTGCAGAGTTCGATTTTCGCTCAGTTAATGCTTAGCCCCTTTGAGCCTTTGGCCACCTGTGATTTGGCTCTCTTCTCTACGAAAATGACATTTTTACGGGCAATAACTTCTGCCAGAAAAGTCACTGAGTTAGCTGTACTGTGATCTGATCCTCTATTTTTAAAGTTTCACAAAGGGAAAGTGGTACTGTGCCCCAGTTTGGAATTTTTGCCTGAAATATTTTCTAGTTTTCACTTTTTACAAGATATTACACTCCCTGTTTTCCCTCTACTTCAGATATGGAAAGGGCATTACATACATTAGACCTTAAGAGAACACTTTTATTCTGTTCTTTAAAAGAACTAACATGTTTCAGAAAGCTCCACATCTCTTTATTTGTTATGCTAGTCCCAGAAAGGGTACTGTAGCATAGTCTGAAACACAGTCAAGATGGATTGTTACTGCAGTTAAACTGTGTTACAATCAAGCTGGAATTAGGGAAGTGCATTCATCTAAACTGAAGCCCAAAAAAATACCTTACCGGTATTTTCCGGATATTTTCTCAGCTGGATATAGATCTGGCTTTCTTTTCAGCTATCCAAAATGGCCAGTCCCCAAAAATTCTGAAAATATTCGGGATTTTTGGGCCCGTTGAATAGTCAAATTTAAAGGCATTTAAAGGGATTGTGGTCCCTTTAAATGCCTTCTCCAGTCCACGTAACTCCACAGCAAGTGAACTCTGAAGGTATTTATAGGGCTCAAGGTCCCTTTAAATGCCTTCCAGGTGAACTCGCTGCTTGGAGAAGATGTTTAAAGAGACTGTGAGCCCTTTAAACACCTTTGGACTCTTGCCACAGAGTCACAAAGCTTCGGGAAAGCATTTAAAGGCACCACAAAATATTCGGAATTTTTGGGCCCACCAGATAGTCAAACTTAAAGGCATTTAAAGAGATTGTGGTCCCTTTAAATGCCTTCTCCAAGCCGCGTGACTCCTCAGCAAGTGAATTCTAAAGGTGTTCAAAGGGCTTGCAGTCCCTTTAAATGCCTTCCAGGTGAACTCATCACTTGGAGAAGGTGTTTAAAGGAACTTTGAGCCTTTTAAATGCCTTTGGACTCTCACTGTGGAGTCACACCACTTGGAGAAGGCGTTTAAAGGCATCACAATCCCTTGAAACACCTTTTTTCTATCCATTGAAAATAGTGTAGGATGGGGGGACCTTCTTTGGGGGCCCATAGAATTGGATCCCCTGGTCCAATCGTTTTTAAACTGGGGGTGGGGATTGAGGAGAGGCACCAGCAGCTATGCTACAAATTTGGGTCCTCTACCTAAAAAAATAGCCCCCCCCAGAGCCCCAGATAGCCCAGATCGATTTTCCATTATATCCTATGGGGACTATTGACTATAATGGTCCCCATAGGGTATAATGGAGCCAAAGCAATTCAGGTTTCCTGAACATTTCCCAAATCCAAATACTGTACCAGTATTGAGATTAAGGAATATAGAAAAATACCTATCTTTTTCGGGTTCAATATACCTAAACCGGAAAAATACCAAGGGGGTTGCATACTCCTAGCTGGAATGTTGTGTCTGTGTCCTCTTTGAGTACACTCCACATGGTCACAGGCACCTTCTGCATTTTTCCTCTGGGGAGTCTCCATCCAAGATATATGCAGAGCAGCCTTCGAGTCATCTTCTGATACTTTCATTAGACACTATTCTGTGGATGTCAAGACAGTAGTTTTCAGTGAGGAAAGCAGTCCTTCATTTGTTATTTGTGAGAGTTCTTACCCCCCCCTTCTTGGTGAGTAACTTGTTAGACTCCTGGTGTGGAACTGAACAGAAGACAGACAATGAAAGCAGGGTTGCACTTACCTGTAACTGTTGTTTGTCAAACTGTCTTCTGTGCAGGAACACATTCCTTCCCTCCTGCCCTGCTGTGAGCTTTCTTGTTTGTCTCAAACAACTGTTTGGGCAGGAAACAGCTCTCAGCATGCTCTGAAGGGGAGGGGCAGCCCCCATTATTATTTTCGCTAGAATGTTCTCTCTATAGTTGGCCTGCATGTGTTCAGTCCCCCCATGTGTGCCTGCATGGAAGACAACTCAATAAACAACAGTTACAGGTAAATGCAACCATGTTTTATCTTTCCATACAACAGAATAGCACAACTCCCATGCAGCATATAACAATACATTTCAAAACAAAACCTTTACTGCACAGAACTTTTTTTTTAAGTTTGGGGGGCATTTTAGAGAAGGCTAAGTTTGAAGGACCTTTTAAATGTTTTTGAAGAACTGTACAGATGTCATGACAAATCTTTTGTGTAGTTATCACAGGATGGCTGCCATTCCCCCTCTTTGTTTGCTTTGGATGGCTGTGCTATCCCCTCTCTATTTATGCACAGAGAATGATTTTAAGCATCGTAGTTTCAGAAGTATAGTTCAGTTTGTCATGGTGTCAGAATACAGTCATTCAGTCAAATTAGATTTTATTTCCTAACCAAAAACAGAGATTCCAAAACATAGTTTAATGCCAAGTTAAAATCCCAGTTTGTGCAGAGGAAACAAACTCTAATTTGCCTAGATTCCTTCATTTGGACACCACAGGAAATTGGAAGCTTCTAAAATCAGACAGCTCCCAAATATGTTTCACATACATTGGAGGTGAAAAAATAAACAGTGGGGCTGTGGGTCAGTGATAGAACACCTACTTTGCATGTTCCAGTGTTCAATTCTTGGCATATCCAGTTAAAAGGATCAGATACTAAGTGATATGAAATATCAGTTTAATAGGGTGGGAGTGCTATGGGGGCACTTATGGCTTTTCTCTATGTGCAACTTACCCCTGGTTTTCTTGGGAGTCAATCCACAAGCATTAGAATCAGTTTGGGTACAGTTCTTCCACATGTCTGCCCTCCCACTGCATTTTCACAACTGTGGAGTCAGTTTATTTTCCTCTGCAAGTGCCTTAAGTAATCAGGATTTTCAAGGGAGGGTGCTGTCTTTGGTGGCACCACAGCACACACACCCCTTTTATATTTTGTGCATGCTTATATTGATATGCTTATATCATGGCTGCATTTTTTAAAACCACAAAAATATTGATTTATCAATATACTGCTGTAATGATAGTTCTCTGGATTACCAGCTTTCTAAAACTAAATTCAAAAAAAGGTAAGTCTAGCCCCTTCCCTTGTGGAGATATGACTTTTTTCTGGTCTCTTCACAAAAGAATGGGCAACAGACTTTTTTAAAAAAAATTAAAGATGGGAATTCAGAGAACCTGCTTGACCTATCGTTAAAGCAGTATATTAATATATCAGTATTTTAGTGCCTTTAAAAAAAAAACAAAATCACTCATCTTCAGTGGGGAGAGGGAGTGTTTATGACAATAGTCCAATTATTTAAAAGTTGGCTAGAGGTGTATGGGAGTGAGTGGGGCAAAGAAAACCAACAGTTAAAAGGAGACTCCAAATCAGCTTCCAAAAAAGATTGGGTTGAAAGTGGTCTCACAAAAACCAGGGGGGAATGAAAACTGAAGGCGCAAAAATGTGTGTAGAAAATTGGGATAAACTGGTGTAGTATGAGGCCAGAACCAACTAAAAAATCCATCCCAAAAAGTGTGATTGAAGGATGAGAAGCAAAGCCCCAAGAACATTCCACTTCAAAAAATAGGTGAGAAATTCTCCGCGTGTTTAGGGTGAGTTGTTATCACTCAGCTCTATTTCTTCTCAACAACTGATTCATTTGGAATATGGATGTCCTCAGGGAGTATACGGAGAAGGTAATGGAATAGATGAGGGTTTGTCAGTGGAACAATCCAGATGAGATTGAGATGTTTGTGACTGATAATTCAGATTAGAGAATAAAGATTAAGCCTGTTCTGGATAGGATTGCACATCCCTTGAAGTAGCAGGCTGACAACTAGGGGATGCTACTTGATCCAGGCTTGCAGCTGGAAGCTCTGGTTTCTTCCATGACATGCAGTGCCTTTTACCAGCTTTGGCTGGTATGCCGCTTTCAGTTACTCCTTCAAAATACATTTTGGCTAGAGTAATCTATGCTGTCTTCACATCCACGTTAGATTAGTCTGAATATTGTTCCATAGGCACAAAATGTAACAGCCAGAGTAGGAGTAATTATAGAGACCATTTCATTCTATATTTTAAAAATTAACTGGCTGCTGATTTGCTTTCCAGTACAATTTTAAGTTAAAATACCATGATAGTTGATGAGCCTATCATCCTAAACAAAAACATAAGATTTGCTTCACATTCAGACTGAGGCAACCAGAGACAGAGCTTCTTGAATGGTTCTGTAATATTCCCCCCAAAGGTTTACCTGATACCTTGTTTATTGTATCTTTTTGGTGCCAGGTGAGTATATTTTTATTTGCCATTCCTTTGTTGAATTGTTGTCCTGATTATCTTCTTTATTAATTGCTAGTTTAATTTATGGATTTTTATGTTCCCTCCTACTTTTATCTGTAGTTTACTGAGGTGGCTTCTTTTTTCACAGATTTTAAGCTATTTTATGTTATGTTTTATGACAACCTCACCGCTTCCCTCCTAAAGAGGCAAGATTTTCCCTCTGTTTTTCTCTCCCTTTCTGACTGAGCAGCCCTATTTATCAATTTTCTTCTTTTCTGAAATTATGACTGTCCCACCCTGTCACAGTATGAAATTTTGCTGCTGGCTCAGTCCAGGACCATTAGGGAAGGGTCGAGATCCCTCTTTAACTTAAACCTTTAACTTTTTAAAATTCAAAAATAACAAAATATGTTATTCAACGCAGAGGGGAAAGGTCAGATGAAATCGGGGGTAAAATTTCTGACGTAAATCAATATAGGCACAGACTACAGCTCATATGTTTCAAGCAGTTGAGAGTTTCTTAAGCTTTTCACAGTGACTTAGAATCTTTAAGATGAGAGGCTTTTGTTTCAGTGTTTCCCAAACACTTCAATATACTTTCTTGAGCGTATTTGATTCTTTTGATTTCGCAGAAGGCAGGGATACTCTGTCCAGTACCCAAACTCCTTCACTAAACACACCAGAACTCTTCTTGAGTTTCTTTTACTGACTCTTCAGGATTTAAAAGGCAGTTTCTAAACAAACCATACCAAGGATATCTCCAGAGCTATCTCTGTGTTAACTGTGTAGTGAAATCTATTCCCTTTTCTGGACTGAATGGGATTTTTCATTTAACTACCCACTTCTTCTGCCAACCTTCCCAGTATTCTGTCTTTGTTAAACTGCTTTCAGTCAGGGCTAAGCACAAACCCTCTCAGTACTAAACCCTTCTCAGTCAGGACTAGACTCAGACTCTGTCAGTATTAGACTCTTCTCAGTCAGGGCTGAATTCAGACTCGTCTTTCTCTGCAGCCTGTCACTCAAGGCTCTCTGGTTCTGTGAGGGATTAACCCTTCACTGTCCATTACCTGTTTACACAGCACTTATAAGATTTTTAAACTGCACTCTATCACATGTTTATTGTTTAGTTATGTGCTTCTGCTATATTTGTATTAATGTTTCTGTGCTGGTTTTATTAGATAATTGGGGCTGTTTTATGTGCTTTTATTATTGTATGCTGGTTTTTATTATATTTTGGTTTATTTAGTGACTGCTTTTATTATTATTTTGGTAAATGTTAATTCTACTTTGGTTGGTTCTTTTTTTGTGTGGTCATTGTGTGGACAAATTAATGGAGAGTGGGGCTATCAGTGACTACTAGTCATGATGGATATCCACTACCTCCAGTACCAGGGGCAGTATGCTTCTTTATATCAGTTGCTGGGGAGCACAGGCGACAGGATACTGTTGCAGTCATCCTGCTTGTCAGCTTCCTATAGGCAACTGGTTGACCATTGTGTGAACAGAATGCTGGACTTGATGGGCCTTTAGTCTGATCCAGCATGGCTCTGTTATGTTCTTATCTCTGATGTGGCAGTTAAGAAATATGCAAAATAAATACATTTGTTCGTGGTATTTCCTGTGCAGTTGGCTTTAATTCAGTGTAATGGCATGTGAGCAGGGAACTTTTTGTGTTTTGATGGTACTCACCGGTACAGAGAACTGATACCTTTTTTCAAGACTCTTCCAAGTCCTGGTCTTTGTGTGCTGGCCCATTGCACTTGGCCACAGAAAGAGAGAATAGACCTTCAGGAACAGCCTAGTGGGGATCCATAGAGGGAGGGGGGAATTGGTGGAATTGGCGCAACCTTGTATATAAGCACCAGCACCTTTTTAAAAAACAAAAAAGCCTTAGTATGAAGTACCAAGAATTGCCTAGATTGTCACCTCTACACCTTTTTTCATATCAGTCAACAGAGTGGATTGGGAACTCTGTATTCAATTAATGCTGAAGCATTAGAAAAAAGGGTACAATGAATTACTCAAAACATTATTGTCCCAATGTGACCTAACTATAACAGGCTTAGGTGAATTTTTTTTGTCTTTTATGGCACTGAACTGACACACTTTCCAAAACAACTACCATTGTCTGCTTATTGCTCCTTATGTTTGCTTTGCCATCTTGCTTTTTCCCACTCTTATAGTACCAGTTTAGGGACAGTTACCCACTCCTAGGTTTCCAATATGTTCTAGTCTAGGCTAGTATTTATTTTACACACACACACACACACACACACACACACACAAAACAAGATTCTACCATGTTGTACATATACACAGCATAAATACAGAAAGATGCCACAATTTCATTAAACTGCCACAGGACAAAAATAGTCCAAAGAAACATGTACAGTACCTAACACTATTCCGATGCTGTTCTAATATCCTTCATATCCTTCATGGTCATGGACAGTTGCATTAAAGAACTCACAGTATAATAAATCTCACTTATTTGTGGGACTTCTTTTGTACTCTCTGATTCTGAAACTTGTAAATAGGTTCCAGATTTGTTACAAATTTTAGAGGCAAAGTCTGTGCCATAGCTTATATTAGTTTATTATTTTAAAAATAATTTGACTCGCCTCTTTAATGTAAATCATTTGTGCTATTATGCTCACTATTTCTTTCATCTGTAGTAGTAAAAAAATACCCCATAAATGTTGTACCTCTCCAGTAAACATGTGAGCGGCTGGCAAGGGAGAGAGAGAAATTATCTAGAAATTATTTTGATTGAGTGGGTTTTAGTTAGGTGAGAAGATGTAACAGTAGTATGAATTGGTGTTTGGAATAACAGTAAGTTTAAACAAGGTTGTTAAGTTTTGTTAGCACTTTTTAAGACTGGGATAATTTTAATTGTGCACATTTATTCATAGTTGTTAAATAGTATTTCATTTTAATGTGTAATATTATATAAAAAAATCTTGCCTGTACTCAAAATCTATAAGTAGTACTAGCAGTTATTCCAAGGTCAAAAATCTAACCATTCAGGTAAATGATTAAATGGAAGTTTTTCAGCTACCAATTGTGTATCTGAAAGTCTAGCCATAAATGTTTTGTTTGGATTCTTTATTTCTCCACCCAAAGCAGAATATGAAAAGGGCATATGCTCACACAGCCACAGTCTCCAAGAACAGCAGTGATACTAAAAACAATTGTTGTGAATGGTTGCTGGGCAGTTGACAGCACAGGAAACTGGCCTTCTCAGGCTTTCACATACTTATCTTGATTAATGATTTAGTCAGTCATAAAATAAAGGGTGTTTGTCTTTTAACTAGAATGCATTATGCACTCCACTGGAAATATAACATCTGATTGTTGAAGTGCATTCTCAATATCTTCAATACTGTACGTTTTGTAAATGTAGATACATGTTTACAAATTGGATGAAAGTTATAATTTTAGAAAATATTTCCAGAAGATCATTCCTGGGGATGTAGGCATAGAAGAAGTAATAACTGACTTTGTCACTGTGCTCATACTAATTGACATCAGGAAATGCTGCCTGTAAGGAGAAACACACCAGTACAAATATTACTTGCTTCTGTACCTTTGCGGTACTCCAGAAGGAGAGATTTTCAAATGTGTGAATCAGTTCAGGGATATAGCACAGTAATCCCAAACTAGTAATCCCAAATCCTCAATAGTTCTAATCCTCAGGAGTAACTAATCCATTTGCTCTATAAACACACTTTTACTTCCTAGTTGAATGATATTTTAATATTATTTGAAGTTTTTGGTTAAATATCTATAGATGCAATTATGTCTTGTAGTCCCCAATTTTAAAGGGAATAAAATCCTTGTTCCTCTTCTGAACTCAAGAAAGGTGTACTTGTACTGCACTGAATTCAACATCTAAATTCAATTTATTTAATTGAGATAATAATAAAAATGATAATAATGATAAGACATTAACTTCAGACCCAATAACAGCACTGATTAGTAAGGTAAACCCGATGGATGCACATATAGTGGCAAAAATGTTACATAAGGGGGTAAAGCTCTGAGTACAGAAAGTCAGAGAAACAGTTAGCCAAGTCCCTGTTTTTCCAAGTTTTGGAAAGACCTATCCAGTTGGAAGTGTTCAAATCAGTAATTAAAAGTTTGAAAATAGGGAATTCGTTGGGAACTGATGATGAAGATGAAGAGATTGGATTTATACCCCGCCCTTCACTCGGAGTCTCAGAGTGGTTTACAAACTCCTTTCCCTTCCCCTCCCCACAACAGACACCCTGTGAGGTAGGTGGGGCTGGGAGAGCTCTTTAGAGAACTGCACTTTCAAGAACAGCTCTGACAGAAATATGGCTTGCCCAAGGTCATCCAGCAGCTGCAAGTGGAGGAGTGGGGAATCAAACCCTGTTCTCCCAAATTAGAGTCCACACATTTAACCACTACACCAAACTGATGCATTAGTAAATGAGTTTTACTTCATTTTTGTAGAAGATCCGGTTCCATATTTAGTGAAATTATATAGGTTCATATTTTCAGAAGATGTAGTGACTAAAACGTGGGCCTATGTTACACTAATATCAAAAACAGGTAAAGGTGCTTCCCAGTTCTCAGCATATAGACCAATTTTGCTATTCAACACTGATACTGTACTGGCTTTGATACTAGATAACCAATTAAAGAAAGTGCTAAATAACAATACAGAGATAGATGAAACAGGTTTTCTACTGGGATGACAAATTACAAGTAAGATTTCAAGTCGGGTCAAATGGATAGATTTGGTGAAACAATTTTTTTTTTTTTACTGTGGCCTTCTTTTGTGTAGATGCTAAAAAGCAGGCCCATAGCTACAGTGGGGCATCTCAGGGCCAGGCCTCCCGACTTTTCACTGAACTGGGTGGAGAGTGCTGCCGCCGCCAAGTAGCTCACAGCCTCCCCACTATCAGCAGCAGAAGTGCCAGCCAAAAGGCAAGTGGGCGCCTGCAGAGAGGACGCACACATGCCCACTCCAGCTCTCCTCACCCACCACTCAGCCGCGGTGAGGCCTAAGGCAGGCTCGCCAGGCTGAGCAGGTAGCTGGCCACCCTCCCTCCCTCCCTGAGCAGCAGGTGAGACAATGAGGCTGGGTGCTCCAGGCTGGGTCAGTGCACTGCTGTTGCTGCTGCACATGTAGCCCCAGGTGAGGCAGGGTGAGCATATGGGAACCCTGGCAAGCCAACCCTACGTGAGGCTGGCATAGTGATGGGGACCAGGATATGGCACAGTCAGGCTCTGGGGAGGGTAGTCGGGGGGACGCGCCACTCTTCCTTCCTTTTATGGCACTCAGAGCTCCATTTCAGGCTGTGTGGCAAGGGGAGGGGCTCAAACCTTCGCTATGCCTCTCCCCTGGCAGCTTGCATGAGAGACCAGGAGCTTCTGTGGGGTACTCCCAGGCTTGGGGGGGTGCAGGAGTGCCCTGGTCTTATTTAAAGGCCCCCCCAAATTAAAAAAAAATCCTGGCTATGGGCCCACTGAAAAGGCATTTGATCTGGTCAATTGGGATTTTATTAAAGGAATGGTGAAATATTTTGGAGTGAAATGTAACATCTGTAAAAGGATAAATCTGATATACTCAGCTCCAAGAGCATGGATAGTTTTTCAAGGGCATTACTCTTCACAGGTTCAGTTATCTCATGAAGTAAGGCAAAACTGCCCTTTATCACCATTATTATTTTATCTTTCTGTAGAAGTATCGGCTACTAAAATATGATAAGAAAAGAAGGATTTCTGCCCTTAAAGGAAAGAGACTAAACTACTACTTTATATGGATGATGTAGTGTTTAGATTAACCCTTAGGAGTTAGTTAATTGTTTATTGAATATAATCAGAAATTATATCATAATTTCAGAGTACAAAATAAATTTTAATCTCTTTTGATGAAAGTTAATATGACATTGACTGATAAGAAGCTACTTACTGTTCACACATGCTCTTTCTGAAAGTGAGAAAAGATGTTATCTTGGTATTTGCTTCTCTGATGACATAGGTAATCTGATGACAAATAATTTAAATGCTTTACTACAGGAGGTGGAGAATAACATAAATAAATGGCCTGTATAAGCTATTGTGCTTAGGGGGAAATGCTACTATCAAGATGAAGATATTGTCCAAACAATCCCGATACTAAAAAACTATAAAATATGTGAAGAACTGGACAAAATTATAAGGAGATTTATATGGCAAGCAAAGAGAGCTTGCATAAGATTAAAACTGTTACACGACAAAAAAGAAAGAGGAGGTCTGGGACTACCAGACTGGAAACTGTACTATAGAGCGGCAGCAATGGGATGGATCCGGGACTGGGTATTGTTAGAAGACAAAAGAACCTTAAAATTAGAGAGTCACAACCTACACATGGGCTGGCATGCCTATGTGTGGTACGATGAAGAAAAAAAGCTAAAACACTTCCATAAACATATTTTGAGAGACTCACTGATAAGAGTATGGAGAATGGTTAAGGAAAAATTCTATGATAAAATACAGAGATGGGTATCTCCACTGGAAGCGTTTATAATGCCAAATTTAATGATGGAAAATAAAATCGCAGCTATGAAACATTACTTACAAAAGAAAATGAACTGAAGGATTTTGGATCTCTGCAAGCACTGAATATCAACCTATCAAGCTGGGAGAAAATACAATTAAAATCGAGATTCGCTAAAGATAAAACAAGAGGTTTCACAAATACAAACACAAATTTAGACAAAATCTGGCTGTCCTCCGCAGACGAATTGATACAAAAAATATACAGTTTCTTACTAGACGATGATATGCAAACAGAAAAAAATTAAACCATGCATGAATGTATGGGGGAAAGACATAGGAAGTAATATAGGTCCAGAGAAATGGTCAAAAATGTGGAACTCAATAAAACTACTAAGAGCCACATCATACAAAGAAAATATCTTCAAAATGTTCCATAGGTGGCATTGGACGCCAGATAAAGCATTAAAATGCTACAAGAACGTATCAGGGAACTGTTGGAGATGTGAAAGAAATGTTGGTTCCTACTACCACATCTGGTGGAGGTGCGAAAAAGTGGCAAAATTTTGGAAAATTATAAAACAACTCGTTTTAGATATAGTAGAATTAGAACTACCATTGGTACCAGAAGTATACTTATTAAACATGTTACCTGACAGCATAAACTATAACGATGCACGTTTGATACTTTACATCCTCAGAAGCGCTAGAATAGCCATAGCAAAATGTTGGAAATCTGATAAAGTGCCAAACAGGGAGGAATTAATTATAAAAATCATGGATATAAAAGAAATGGATAAATTAAATAGGTTACTGGCAGGAAAACCCAACAGTGTGGTCAAGAAAAGATGGCAGAAAATAGACAGGTGGTTAGAAATGTATGGATAAGAAGCTCCAAAAATTGTTGTAAAATCAAACATATGTATTTTGTAATATTTGATGTAAAAAACCAAAGTAAAATATTTTTTTTAAAAAAAAAAAGATGAAGATATTGTCTAAATTTGTATTCCTGTTTCCGGCCTTATCACTTTAGTGTCTCAAAGATTGCAGAGGATTCAGGCTGTGATGAATATGTTTATTTGGGGAAGCAAGAAACCTAGGTTACTACAGAATTTTGCAAGTGTCACAGGAAAAAGGCAGTCTCTCTGCACCTAATATAGTTATATATTATCACTCTGCATTGCTGCTTGCATTGGTGCATTCATTTTGGGAAGGATTTGATGCTAGGTGGGAATGAGAGCAGAAAGGGATTTTGATCCCTGTGAACATGTGGATATGGTAAACTAAAAGGCAAAATGTTTCTAACTTTCACAGTCCTATTAGAGACACATTAAAAATTAATTAATAACATGGTGGCTAGACACCATAAAAGTTAACACCAGCCTGAGCATGGAACGACTCAAAGAAGCAGTACAAGATTGGAAAATGTGGAGAGAGCTGGCCGATAGAATTGCCAAGAGTCAGACACGACTGAATAGTTAACAACAATAACAACAAAATAAGAAACTGGTACACATGCTTTAGCACTCTTAGGTTTACTTATGCCCCATTGAAACCATGGACCTACGCATCAGAATTTCAGGAAATGTTACAATACGGAAAATTTGATTTATGGTTTAAGGTGGGTTTGGTGAGATTTATTAATATCCAACAGAGAGGCAATTTGTTGACATTTGAGGAGATTACAAGGGAGGCTGCCCCATGCGGAATCACGTTATTTCAGTATTTTCAGTTGATACATGGTATTCAACATATACTGCAAACTGATTTATGTTGGAGATGCAAGGAAAATGTACTTTTTCACCTCTGGTGATCATGTGCATCAGTACAGAATTTCTGGAGTTTAATACATAAAGTAATAGTGAATACATCAGATTTTGCTTTTGATTTAATGCCAATGACCTATCTGTTAGGTTATGTCCCCTTTGGATTGAAAAAAATTATGAAGTTCTGTTAAAACATCTAATTATTGCAATCAGAATGACATTGGCTCAAGTTTGGAAGCAGCAACAATCTTAGTCACTTAGACAGTAAGCTTTGGTATATAATGATTATGAACAGGATCACAATATATAAGTTGAGGAATTGTAGGAAGCTTGAGAGTAATCAACTGAGACCCTGTTGTTACACTCCATCCATCTTCTCTCAAGCATGGAGTTAAGCTTTCCACAATTAAGGATACATTTATAAATCAGTCTCCAATTTTGATAGATTTATTTGCTTCACTATGTTTTTCCACAAATTAAATCCAAACAAATGGTGACCATATAAATGTAGCTTGTTATTCCTGTTTGGTCCTTGCATCTGTTAAAACATCTTCATTATGCTGTATACTAATTTGCTGCTCACCCTCTAGCTATATGTATGGACTAGTAAGTTCCATTTCAATGTATCTGAAGAAGTGTGTGTGCACATAAAAGCTCATTCCTTGAATAAAACTTGTTCGTCTTAAGGTGTCACTGGGAACAGTGACCATAAGGTTATTGAGTTCAACATTTGTATAAATAGGGAGTTGCCCAAAAAGACCGACACAACCACAATTTTAAAAGGGGTAACTTCTCTGAAATGAGGGGACATGTGAGGAGGAAACTGAAAAGTAGAAGGGTCAAAACCATTGGGGAAGCTTGGAGACTATTTAAAACTACAATCCTAGAAGCTCAGAAAAAATATATATACCGCAGGTTAGAAAAGGCACAAATAGGTACAGAAAAAAGCCTGCATAGTTAACAAACAAAGTAATGGAAGCTGTAAAAGGTAAGAAGGATTCCTTTAAGCAGTGGAAAGTTAGTCTCGGTGAGGTTGATAAAAGGGAACACTGGCTGTGGCAAATAAAATGCAAGTCTGTGATCAGGCAGGCAAAAAGGGAATATGAGGAGCATATTGCAAAAAACATAAAGACCAACAATTAAACTTTCTTCAAATACATTAGAAGCAGGAAACCAGCCAGGGAGGCAGTCAGGTCCTTGGATGACCAAGGGATAAAAGGATTACTGAAGGATGGTAGGAAAATGGCTGAGAAGCTGAATGCATTCTTTGCCTCTGTCTTCACTGTGGAAGATGAGACGTGCTTGCCCACTCCAGAACTGCTGATTTCGGGAGGAGTGTTGAAAGACCTGAGTCAGATTGAGGTGACAAGAGAGGAGGTCCTATGACTGATAGACAACTTAAAAACTGATAAATCATCAGGCCTGGATAGCATACATCCAAGAGTTCTGAAAGAACTCAAATGTGGCTCTCCTGATAAAAATATGTAATCTTTCCTTATAATCTGCCTCCATTCCTGAGGACTGGAAGGTAGCTAATGTCACTCCAGGGTTCCAGAGGAGATCCAGGAAATTAGAGGCCAGTCAGTCTGACGTTGATACCGGGTAAGTTGGTGGAAACTTGTTATTAAGGAAAGAATTAGTAGGCACATAGATGAACATAAACTATTGAGGCAGACTCAGCATGGGTTCTGTAAGGGAAGATCTTGTCTCACTAACCTGTTAGTGTTCTTTGAAGGAGTGAACAAACATGTGGACAAGGGGGACCCAATAGATATTTACCTTGACTTCCAGAAAGCTTTTGATAAAGTTCCTCACCAAAGGCTCCTAAGTAAGCTCAATAGTCATGGGATAAATAGACGTCCCCTTGTGGATCAAAAACTGCATAATTAATAGGAAACAGAGAGTGAGTATAAATGGGCAATTTTCTCAGTGGAGGGTGGTAAGCAGTGGGATATTGCAGGGATCAGTACACGGTCTGATGCTTTTTAACTTGTTCATTAATGATTTGGAGTTCGGAGTAAGCAGTAAGGCGGATAAGTTTGCGGACAACACGAAATTGTTCAGGGTGGTGAGAACCAGGGAGGATTGTGAGGCACTCCAAAGGGATCTGTCGAGGATGGGCAAGTGGGCGTCAATGTGGCAACCTTATTCTTGAGCTTACTTTTTAATCTCCTTATCCTGTAACTGATGAGTGATGTGAATATTACAAAATAGTGTTGCCAGCCTCCAGGTGGCACCTGGAGATCTCATAAGAACAAAAAACATAAGAGAAGCCAATGTTGGAATAGGCCAATGGCCCATCCAGTCCAACACTCTGTCACACAGTGGCCAAAAATAACAGGTTCCATCAGGAGATCCAGCAGTGGGGCCAGGACATCTCCCACTATTACAATTGCTTCCCACACAACCAAGATCAGTTCCCCTGGAGAAATGTGTTGAAGGGTGGACGCCTGCTGATATCCCTACCCTTCCTAAACCCTGCTGGAAGCTTGAACAATCATTTCTTTGACTTGAAGAGGCTTACCTGGGTTACAATAAGTTAAATATCAAAAAGGAAGGAAATTCCATATCGAGAAAATTCTCATATCCAGCATGGTAACGTTGGTATAGAAGGAATTCTGGTCCCTTATTCGTACTGCAAACTGCACCAGGGCAGTGGAATTCAAAGGGCTACTTTCTGAAACTCTTCTCACTTCCAGAAGTGATTTCATGGAGTTTTTGACACTGCCCCTCCCCATTCTCTGCTTCTGAATTGCTCTCAAGGGTTTCAAGGTAAGGGCTGGCAACCCTATTTGTGCATGTGTTGGTTTAAGCCGGTTGAAAGAAATTACGATGGATTTCCTAGCTGCCACCCCACAGGAGTTTCCCCCTCCTGTCACAATTCTGTCCCATCTACCCTGCTACACCAAAGTTACCAGTGGGAAATGAAAAAGAAATAAAGCACTTTGATTCACAGGAATACGTTTATCTCGACCTGAGTTTAATCCACCCAAACCTGGATTTATAACAGGTAAAACTGACAAGCACATGAGGGTTTATTTTGAAAAACACACAACTTGAGGTAAATATTAACAGTGAAGGGGGGGGCACAGCATCACAGGAGAATTTTTTTTTCAAAAGTGCAGCTTCGTGTGCCTAGTGGAAGTTTTTACCAAAAGTGACAGAGGATAGTTCTAAGACTCACTGGCAACTCTATGGTAAAACCATAGAGCTGTCCTGTGTCACTTGTAGTAAGAACTTTTGGTAAGTACATGAGGCTGCATTTTTGCTGCTGCTCCAAGTGGTGGTGGGCGACAGAATCTTGGGGCAGGGAATGGCCCACCCACACCAGGGGCTTGACAGCCCTGGTTCATGCTTCAGGGAAACAATCTCTAAGACAGATTTAGAATATACCAACACAGCACTGCTGCATATAAGCTACATACAAGCAAAACCCTGCTTTCCTACTGTAACACCTCAGTACACTCAGACAGGGAGACTTACCCTAAAGATCTGATATCCCCTCAGATCTTTACTTCAAGCTCCTGTTAGACTACCCCTCAAAATCTAATTTCTTCCCTCAGTCTTCAAAACCTAACCTCTTCTGATTCCCTAATAACTTTCCCCTGTTCAATATGAACTTTTCCCAGTACAGCTCCTATTGGCTGATTCAGAGCACTGCTCTAATTGGCTGGTGTGCCTCTGGGATACATTTCTGTGCTCTGCCTTTCACAGTGATGTCTAAATATAGCCTTAAATTTCCATATTTCTGTTATTCTGTAAATATTCTAGACACTCATGATTGGTAGGCAGGTACTCTCCATTTTATAAAAGACTCTTCTGTTATCCTATATGACATGCAAAGTTAAGATTAACATCCTGGCCTATGAATACAAGAATTCTTAAGTTTTACATAATTGTAACCATGAGCTTAATTCACTATGATGAATCACTATTTATTCTCTTCCACTTCTTTTTTTTCTTTTCTGCTGGTATAATTCCCCCATTGCCCACTAGGAAATTAAATTCTCAAATGTTTTTCCTTCAGAATGTCTTCCTTTCCTGAACATCATCTATCTTATACTGACAGCAATCAGATTTTTTCCCCTATAGATGAAAGAAGATAGGCAATACACAAATACATTTTTGATGGATAGTCTTTATAAGATATTTGAATAATACTTATGGACAAAAGAGCACGTTCATGTTTATGACTAATTAATTTTTCCTTGGTAAATTTCAATTTCTTTAGTATTTGTAAAACTATATTAGGCTGGACCCAAAGTTTCACTTGCACAATTGGAAGGCACTTCCATTCATATACGGGTGAAGAAGGTTTGCCATGATTTCCAGACTTTCCATTTGAAAGTCCTATACTGCTCCTCACAAAGCTTTTTTTGTATAGGCGGGAGCTGCAGAAAATATGGGAGGAATCATTCAATGATTGTTGTTCTCATTTGTAGGATCCAGCCCATTGTCAATTATTTGCCATTCGGTTACATGAATGCAGGCCCATAGCCAGGAAGTTTTTGCTCAGGATTTTTTATTTTTATTTTTTTTTTGCTCGTGGGGCAGCCATTATGTGTAGGCTGCATGCCAGGGATAGAGGTAACTCTCTTTTTCTTGGGTATTTGTGAATGTTGCTCTCCATGATCCCCAGAGCCATAAAGTCAGTGGTGCAGTCAAGTAATTTTAGATTCTGAACCCAAAATTTTAATGGAGACACAATTACAGGGAGGTACCCTGTAATGGTCACAATTCTCTTAAAGACCCCTCTGCCTGAGACCCAAAAGAGCTGCTGCCAGTCAGAGTAGAGAATACTGAGTTAAATAGACCAATAGACTGATTCAGCTTCATAAACCCCATTTAGGCACCCGTGTATTTCATGGAGACTTATCAGGAGCTTTTTATTGAGGTCATCAATAACAGTGAACAGGATGTAATGAAGGGTAACAATGATGTGCTTCTTGGTGCGTTCATCAGTTAAGATCAGTATCAGAGTCTTGCTCCATGGTTCTCCCATTCATTGTACAGTATTACTCAGTTTTTTAAAAATGAATAAAATAGATCATCAAGAAATTAAAACAAAGGAATGAGTGCTGAAGGAGTAAACTACCTTTCAAAAAGCTTTTGTTTTTAGACTTATTCTTGTATAAAATTTGGGAAGAGGATGACACAGCAAAACTAACAGTGCAATCTGGGTTTAGAAGAACTTTAGGACTGCACTGTAAGTAACCAATAACTGGACTTTATGAATATTGATTCATTCAGATAAATTGACAAATAATAAGCTTAATGTAGCTTATTATTCTTTTAATCTGTTAAAAACACTTCATTATTCTGTATGCTAATTTACTACCCACCCTCTATATGTATGGCTGTTATTTAAGTGTGTGTACACACGAAAGCTCATAAACTGAATAAAAATGTGTTGGTCTTAGTGCCACTGGAGTCAAATTTTGTTCTAAAGAAGAACACAGTAAAAGATATTAAACTTTTCTGTTTAAAAAAAAACTATATTAGGGAAGGATATATCGACAAGTGCAAAAAATTGAATCTTTATATCATGTTAATTACTTAAATGTGTATAATTTTCTGGCAAAGATTCTGAATTCTGAAAATGACATTTTTGTCTTAATATACGCTTGAATGCATAACAAACAGTGGCAGGGAGACTTATTTCCTTTTGGCTGAAGCAAGCAAAAAAAAAATACTGAAAATTTCAAGTTTAATTTTCTTCCTAAGTGTTAATGCACTCCTACGATAATGTGTGTTGACTACATTCACTATGTTTTCCAGGTTTTATAAACTATTCTGCTTATGATTGCAGAGAGCGATACATGCACAGTAATGTTGGTCTGTAAGTACCCATATTAGTGAGTCTCTCAGCTCTTTGCCACGTAGCCTGGAGCTGTCATTCTTTTTTTAACTGATCATTACATCATTCCAGCCTCTTTGAACTATTTAGTCCATATATCCACATGTTCTGGTTTGTATTTGAGTGGTCTGAATTGTAAACACTTTGTAAACTATGATTTCACGTTGCATATTCCAAATTATCTATATTGCAACAGGCTGCTTTATAGTTCATCTGCATATATGATTGTATACAAGAATTTGACTATGCCACAATCTATGCTTTTCTGTCATGCATGGTCATATTCATCACATATGAAATGGCATTATTTGTTATAACAGCCAAAAAAATTCATAGGAAGTATCTCTGGACAGTCACTTTAAATTGTACAGGAAATTGCCTAATTTAAGAATCTCAGTGAGACTCTATGCTTCCATGGAAGGAGCTTTTTTATTTTGTACTTTTATAATGTCTATAGAGGCAATGATTTATTGATTATTAATAAGAATGCTAGAAAACGCTTGTTCTTATGAAGGAGTAGGGAATGTCCTTATTAATAAACATAATGTTCTTGTGGGAACCCTGCAATGAATTCCTAGAATGAAACTGAGCAGGTAAATGATACTAACGCAACAGTTCAATAGCTACAAAATTGTGGCTGGCACAAGTAGTTCATTTAACAAGGTTAAATTGAAGCTGAAGCTGTAGAATTTAACAACTGGACTAATCGGAGTAGGAGGACACAGATGACTATAGGTAGGAAAATTACAGTCTGTGGTTTAATTAACAGTGTCTGAGGTAAAATAACAATTGATTAGAATTTTGTTTGGTAGATCACCAGTAAACAAAGATCTCCCTTTCATAGATCTTCAGCTGTGTATTATATGAGGACAGATAAAATGATCATATTTACATTTTAATTTCTTAATGCACAATTTCTCACTGTCTGCTTTTTTGCATTGTGCCCAGCAGTACTGTTCAATGTTAATAAAGAACTGTAACTACTATCATTAATATTGTGCTTATAAGCAGTAATCCTAAACCCCCTGATGTCAGACTAAAACTCTCTAATGCAATCTTGGAGTTCCTGTTGAACTCAGGATTCCTCTTCCATTTCAACTCTCCCCCCCCCCAGTCCACTATATCACACGAATGAATAAAATAAGCAGAATAATAGATCACACATACTTCAAACCTACTAAAATTAATTATGTTTCGGTTATTTCCGTTTTAAAAGAATCTGGCAATTGATAATACATTTTGTCATTTTCATACATCTCAGTTTGGACCTTACATAAGCAGCAATGGGATCAGATGTTCCAAGGCGATGATTTGTCCTGTTGTGTGGGATACCTTTCAGCTTGTGCAGGCTAAGGATGTGGACAGGATTCTTGGATGTTTGAGACCCACCACCAATGTTCCCTCTAAGCTGTGGAGTTTTGTGAGCAATACTTCTACTTTTTGAGCTATTGACATTAAAGTGGTGAGTGAGGGATTTGGCAACTGCATCAGTTAGTCTGCTCTGGAGCCCTCCTTCCTGAGCTGAGACAGAAATGGGTGAGCTGGGGGCCTAAAAACTGTGAGCTGGCTCACGCTAACTCAGCTTAGAGGGAACACTGCCCACCACCTGTTTGTGTGATCCTTGCTCCTCCTGGCTGCTATTTCTCTATTTATCATATGGCAGAGTTACACACAGGAAGCATATAATAATATAAAATATGTAACCAGATACAACGGATATGCAGACCAATTGAGCAGTTCCCCTAAATACTAATATCTAAATTTTCAATCCACTCAATTACGGCTGGGGAGAGTTCAAAGAGATCCATCACATTACCCTGGAAAGCACAACACTCACATTCCTGTGATAGATGGAAAATAGTTTGATGGGCTACGCCACAGTCGCATTCGGGTCCTGGTATTTTGCCCCATTTAAACAACAGGTCTGCACAACCCTAAAGCCTGTTCATATTGTATTAGCCATCTTCCATACTTTATGTGGCAAGTCAAATCCTGTGGGTCTCTCGTTGGTGTTTATCAGGTTATGGATATCAGGTGGAACTGATTGCATCCATGTTCGCAAGCATTCATTCCCTAGATTGAAATGTTATGATTTCAGGATTTGTGCTGATTTTGTTGCTGGGTGTCAGGATCTTAGTCTGGATAGGCCTACGTCAGCTATGTCTTTGTGGATGGGCAAGTCTATTTTCAATTATCTTTCTATATTCATGAAGAAAAGCATCTTGTCTTCGGAGATGCGGGGGAGTGATATGGCACAGTGTAGGTACCTAATACATAAGAGTGGGTTTAATACATCTGCTGATGGTTCTCATTGTTCTATTGAGTTAGACATCAAGTCTGGGGAAATGGGGGCTGTTGAGCCACACTGAAGCACAATATTCCACAGTCCTATACACCAACCCCAAAGCTGAGCATCTAAGTGTTGTAGCAGATGCACCCCAAGTTGTACCAAATAATTTTTGGAGAATGTTGTTTCACATGCATATTTTTGCTACTATATTGGTAAGATGGTGTTGATAGCTCAAAGTCCTGTCCAGGGTAATGCCAAGGAACTTAGGTGTATAATTGTGTGTAAGTTGGGTGCCATTAAGGTAGGCATTCAGTTCGCAATTGGCAAGGCTGTTATTGAAATGGAAACAGGAGCATTCTGTTTTCCCTGGACTTGGGATAAGCTGTCATTTATGGTAGTAGGTCCCTAGTCAGTATTTTCTCAGTCCTTTCAATTGATTTGTGCCTTACTGTAATCACCATGTCATTGGTATAAGCAAACTTCCTGGATATCATCTTGGAAACATCAGAGATGTATAGATTGAAAAGAACTGGAGTAGGCTGTTATTCAGTTTTTTCTGCTTGCTGATTGACTGACCCATAATCACTTGGAAAGTTCTATCATTCAGCATGTTATTTAGAGTTGAAATAATGTTCTGCAAGCTTGTAGCAGACCATTCCTCCAGACTGTGTCATAAGCGGTGGTCAGATTGACAAAAACTGCTGATGTCTTAAGACACTTCTGATATTCTTCCTCAATGAACGTTGTTAAGATGAGAATCTGGTGTTCACAACTACAACAGGGTCTTAATCCTGCTTGCTCTATAGGGACATGTTTGTTAATTCTGTCACTGATTCTGTTCAGGATTAGCCTCTCAAGGAGTTTATAAGAGGACCTTAGAAGGGAAATAGGTCTGTAAGTTTCCACCAAATGTTTTGGTTTTCCAGGTTTCAGAATAGCAACTATGGCTGCGGTCACACGGAACATTAGCCACGCTAGTCAGACGGAAGACATGCGGAGTTTCCGGACGCGATCTCACCAGCACATCTGGGAAGCGTAGCACTCCCGTGGCTCAAATGAGGGTTCCCGCCGAAACCGCGCAGCAAAACACTAGTACCTCGGAGGTACTAGTATCCGGAAACCGCGGGGCAAGGGCGGGCGTCTGATCGCGTTTCCGGTGGCATCCGGCGCCCGCCCATGTTCCCTTCCGTGCGACAAAGTTTTGTTTTCCCCCAGGTCTTCCTGGATGCGCAAAAGCACCCTACGGAGCATGCGCAGTCGTGCTGTACAGAAAAAAACTATCCGGTTTGCCGAACCGCGCGCTCCGTTTTTGCGCGCGGGAGTGTCCTGCGATCGGCGCCTCTCCCTTGCCACGGGACCTCCACGGTACCTCCACGGGAGGTCTGGTCAGGTAACTGCGCCTTAGTTTGCCCTGGGGCAATCTGCCACGCTTCCCCCCCCCGCGGTTTCCTGCCCGTGTGACTGGGCCCTATCTTTCCTTTCTTGAATTACCCTGGGAGTCTTCCTATTTTCATGATGTCAGTGAGAAACTTTGCGAGCCGCTACTTAGTGAACATGCCACTGTTGATCAGGAACTCGTGGATGCAGTCAAAGCCTAATGACTTTCTGCTCTTCATGTCCTTCAGTGCCTTGGAAATTTCATCAGCACTGAAATCCCCTGACAACTCGCAGTCTTCAGGGCAGGTCCATTTCAAAATCTGGAGTTGTTTTTTAATCCTGATTTTAAAATCTAGATCCTTTGGAGCTCTGGATAGGGATACTAGTGAGGCAGCTATCAGGTTTAATGATACCTCGGATTTCCTTGGAGCACAGGTGGGCTTGCAACTAGTTTTTTCAACAGACTCCAGGCTTTCCTACTAGAATGCCTGAAATCCAGATTCACAGTTACTTCAGTCCTTTTTTGTCTACATGCAGCATCGAGTTCATGGAGTAAATCATCTGCTACTTCTGGGTCTTTGCTGTCGAGGAAATTTTGATACAGCCTCTCGCTCTGATCACTCTGGCCTGGAATATACTCTTTATGATATCCTCAAGGAATGTGCCTTTTGGCCATAGATATAACTGCTCCAATTAATTGGCAGTAGTTATTATGTGTTGGAGGGACCTATCCAAGACACCTATCCAGATCTTCACTGAAACCTGTCCAATCTGCCCTCTTAAAGTTTCATCATGATCTTGGAAAAGACCTTATAACTGGTATTTGGATTCCTAGCTTGAGGATTTTAGGTCGATGCTGTGTGGGAAAGACTCAAGAATATGTCTGGATATAGGCAAGGGCCAGCCATTTTTTCCTAGTCAGATGAAACAAATGTTAAATCGCAGTTGGACTCTCTATTCTGTGCCAGCGATCTGAAGGTGCCTCTATCTTTAGCGTCAAAAACAAGATGCAAGCCATGTTCTTTAGCCCAGTCAACAAGTGCCTCACTATTGTTATCATTAACCATGTATTTCCAATTTCCATGGTGGATGTTAAAGTCACCAGCATATGCAGAAGGATAAGGGTATTGGACATGTGCTGCCCATGAAACTGCAGGAGATTTTTAAACATTGGCAACATGTACTCCACCAACTTTTACTACAATTGTGTGAATGTCATTGTGGACAGTGGTCCATACCAGCTTCACATTTTCAGTGTTGCTTCAGGCATGTCACTATGCCATAGGTATGATGGTATGTGATGCCAGTAACAACATATCTCACAATTTTCACTCTGTGGCAGGCTTTGATTTCTTGAACAAGAGTGAAATCTGTTTTATTGGCCAGGAAGATTTGCGACAAGTATTGGTGTTTAGTCTCATTTATGCAATATTCATTTGGCAGATTCGGATACAGTCTCCAGTACCCCTTGTCAAGTAGTCCCAAGAAGGACTGTTTGATTGGTTGATTGTTTCCATGTGTAGCCAGGAGATCCTACAATTGTCTGGCAGTCAGAAGTTCTAACTCTTTAGTGTTATCCAGTGTGCACCCTGAGGAGGTGAGCAAGAATTGCACCCCTGGCTCCAATTCTCCCCCTCTACTGAGTGGGAGCTGGAGGACTGGGCCAGGAGACAGTAAATGCCACCCCATCTCTTCACCCCCTGCAAGATGGGGTGGTTGCTCCTGCCTTGAAGAGGGCAGTGATGCATCCACTCCTAAAGAAACTTACTCTGGACCAAGGAGAGTTGAATAATTACCATCCAGTCTCACATATACTATTCTTGAGCAAGTTGATTGATTGAGTAATAGCTGGTGAACTTCAGAGATTTCCTAATGAACCGGATTGTTTGGATCCATTCTAATCAGGTTTCAGACCTGGTTATGGGTCTGAAATGGCCTTGGTTGCCCTGGTGGATGACATATGCAAGGAGATGGACAGGGGAAGTGCAACCCTGTTAATTCTCCTAGACTTCTTGGCAACTTTCAATACCATCAATCATGATATAATTCTGGATTGTCTTTTGGCACTGGGACTGGGAAGCACTGTTCTGTGTCAGGACTTATGTGTCACTGGGGAAGATCTTATATTCCAGTAGTCCAGCCCAAAGATCCTCCTAAAGAAAAAACACTTGATGTGACAGGTAAGCTATGTGCAAGGAACAGTTTACTGTTCCTGATTGTCCCCATGACACATACAGGGGATTGCTAGTGCAGAAGGAAAACTCTCTCAATATCCAACAAGCTGACTCATGCTGTTGAACTTATAGTAGGAGCATAGTAGCACACTCCTACTGCCCTGTCTCCCCTTATAAGTAAAACTCAGCACAAGCTCTCTTCTTCCATTACACCTTGCTATTAATGAGATATTTTTAAAAAAATTAATAAGTAAATATGTTGGCCATTAAGAATCTGAAAACCTACTGGAGCATATAAAGCCCCTAAATATTTCAAGCAACAGAATGGGTAGCAATTTGTTTTGATAATTTAAATAGCTTTGTTGACAAGACCTGAAGTCTTTCAGCATTAATTTACTAAGACAAGCTACTGATGAAGAATCCTGAGCTCAAAGGCAGCTTCATACAGAATGATTTCCTACTGAAGCACTGCTTCTACACTAGTGGTTCTCAAACTGTGGGTTAGAACTCAAGAGTGGGTTGTGATTCACTTACAAGTAGGTCCAAGGCCAATAGAGATGAAGAGTAACAAGGCGAGTTGAGAGAGGAAGATTTGGCAGGCTCAGTGAGAAATGTGGGTTTTCCTCTGCACAATGTATTGGACGTTTTGCACAGTGTGTTGTTCAGTAATGAAAGCATTACTAAATATTTATACATACTAAACATGAAAAATAAAATATAAACCTTGTCTTCAACTGATGTAATATTCCTGCATTTTGGAAGGGGAAAAGTGGTGTGGAATAAATCAGTTTCAAAAATACACAAAGTTTAGAAATGAGTTTTGAAAGTACAGTAAGTTTAGAAGTTGGTCCACTTCAAAAAGTTTAAGAACTACTGCTCTTAAACTGTAACTAGTACCATATCATGTGTCACTAAACACATTGTTTGATCTGTTGATCAATGTTGTGGTAAGCAGCTCAGAATGTTTACATTCATCTCATGCTTATGAGACCAGCAACAAATAAAGAGGAGCAGGGCTTTTTTTGTAGAAAAAGCCCAGCAGGAACATTAACATAATAAGCCACACCCAACAGCAGAAACGTATTAGCATATTAGGCCACACCCCGACATTGCAGTTTATTCGCATATTAGGCCACACACCCCATGTCTTCCCTTGGCTTGCCCGGGCAAGCCAGCCCTTAGACAAGCTGGGGAAGGCACGGGGAGGTATTTAAATGCCTCCCCGATCCTTCCAGGCCCGCCCACCCGCCTCGGAGTCGCTGGGGGGGTGTTGCTCTCCAGGCCTTTTGTCTGTAGCCACACACAGAGGTTTGGGCTGTAGTGGGTGTGGCAACTCTGAAGCCAGCCGGAACTCCGTTCCTGTGCGTTCCTGCCCAAAAATAGCCCTGAAGAGGAGGAATATGGTCCTTGTGGACTAAAGTAAATCTCCTGGATCCTCACAGGGAACAGTCCTTCCTGTAATAAACCCCCTTCCATTTTAGAGGCTTCATTTTAACTAGAGGTTGGATTAGCCTCAACAAGTGACAGTGCCTTTTCTGTTGCAGCCCAAGAGGTCTGGAGTAGCCTCCTTCAGGAAATTTGGATGGACCCATTGCCATTCTCTAGGCATCTTAGCACCTTTCTCTTTTATTCTGCCTGTACTGTCTTAGTATTAGGGGTTTTTTAGATTGGTTTACTTTGCTGCACTCTTAGGGATGCCAGCCTCCAGGTGGGGCCTGGGGATCCCCTGGAATTACGGCTCATTTCCAGACTACAGAGACCAGTTCCCCTGCATAAAATGGGTGCTTTAGAGGGTGGACTCTATGGCATTGGACCCCACTGAGGTCCCTGTCCTCCCCAGGCTACATCCCCAAATCTCCAGAAGTTTTCCGACCTGGGTCTGGCAACCCTAGCCCTCCATCCCCTGCCGGTGGCCATGAGGGGACTTGGCAACCCTATGCACTGTTTAATGTTAATTTTTATTTGAATTGTTTTAATTGTTAACCCACCTTGAGCCTGCTTTGCAGGGAGGGTGGGATATAAATTGAAGAAATAAAATAAATTTATATTGCCATTTCTAATTACAAACTTGTTTTGAAAGTGGTATAAAGTAGCCCAAGGAAACACAAAGCTGATAAAAAGTAGGAAGTTTTGCTACTTCTTCCACCTAGCAATCACTTTGGGAGGCCTATGGCTTTTCCTTTGGTCCTTGTTGTCATTGTTATCTCCATACAATATAGCTTTCTACTCAGCATTTTGGAGGCCTTAGGGGTTACCGGGGAAAGAAGAAGTATTTGAGAGAATTGCATTGTGAACATCCTTACACACATATTTAATTGGATCCAGGGCTTTGGCTATATAGTAATCACAAAATGCCACTTCGGTAGTACATAAGAAGAGCCCTGTTGGATCAGACCAGAGAGCCAGCTAGACCACCATACTGTTTCACACAGCAGCCAACCAGTTGCCCTCAAGGGTCAACGAACAGGGCATAGAGGTAAGCCCTTCCTCTGGTGCTGCTTCCCAGCACTGATATTCAGAGGTTTGCTGCCTCTGTATATGGAGGTAATGATATAATGTGTTAGATAATGCTGTGGTCTACCCTACTTCATAGGGTCATTGTGAATGTAAAGAATGAGATAATCATACATGTATAGTACAGTTCTAACCTTATTAGAGGAAGGACAGGTCAAAAGTACAACAAATAAATATCAACCTCCATTTTCTGTGCTGTCAGATCCTTGGGAGACAGAAATCCTATATATGCAGGATTTGTTCCACAGCAAGTAAATATTAACATAATTAAAGGTCAGCAAGACTTTCTATCTCACTAATTCAGACATTTTCTAAGTATTCAAGTTGATACTTTATTTAATTCAATGTATAGCCCACTCTCCCCGAAGCCGGCTCAGAGCAGGTAACATGAAACCATAAAATACAATTTAAAAATCTCTAAAACAGCATACAATTAGAACAAATACAGTAAAATACAATGTAAATACAACAATTCTATAAACGTCCAGGTGACATATGGAGGGCAATGTTCAGACAACTGTGAATGGGAATGGGGGTGGGAATACCAGGGGAGGAGACAAGGAAGAAGAGGGGGAGGTCAAACTCGTTACCAGCCAGGGCCCCAGTACTCCCCTCAACCATAGGCCCAGCAGAACAACAACTGTTTTGCAGGCCCTGTGGAATTGTACTAAATCTCCTGGAAGAATGTTCCACCAGGTCAAGGTCAAAAAGGTGGTGGCCCTGACTGAGAACAGACGGCTGCTCTTTGGGCCGGGGACCACCAGTAGATTTTCATCACTCGAGCATAACTGTGGTGGGTCAGCTTGACTAGTCGGAATTCAGCCTGGAGGAAGACTCCTTGAGTGTCGCAGAGCCTGGGCCCAGCTCACAAGAAGCAGCTGAGGAAAGTCAGGAGCTCCAAGAATCAATGCTGACAATGCTGACAACTGACCCTGACTACTCCAGGCAGACTCTGGGAGGGGATGATGATGAACAACTGGGTCAGGATGGCTCCTCTGATTCCTTCTCAGTAGCAGACCAACAACCGGCAGCTTACAGAGAGAAGGCGCAGTGCGTGTCTTATGGCTCAACATAGGCGTTTGACTGACAGCAGTCCTGGGTGATTGCAGGACCTTGCCTTGCATAACTCAGCTCGTTGTGAGAGTCTTACCTAGACCAAGCTGGCATGCCTTTCCATCTATGGAAGCAATGAGTCACATCTGTGTGAGCCCAGCAACCACAACTCCTGCCTTGCACCTTGTGATACTTGGACTGACCTTGGACTTTGTTATCTGGACTGCCTTTGGATTCTGCTTCTCTGACCTGTCTGCACCTAACGAATTACTGGACCTTGGACTAGCTTTGACTTCACTTTCTGGACTGCTCTGGCACTGTCTCTCTGCTCAGGTGCTTGCTTTGCCTGCTCAGCTGGGACAGTAATGCTCTTTGGGGAATACACCAGGACTGAGGGTCCCAAAGGTATGCTGGTCCCTGACCATTAAGGGCTTTAAAGGTCAGCACCATAACCTTGAACTTGATCCAGTACACAATCTAGAGTACTTACTGGAGTTCTATTATTCCTATTGATATTCTTGCTAGTAACATTTAATGAAGCAACAGTTTACATGACCCAGTGGATTATTCTTTGTAACTGTCTTTTTTCTGATTGCACATTGAGAGATCAGGCCTTATCATAACGACTGAAAATAGCTCAGACTATGAGGGGTTGGAAGCAGAAGTGATGCCATGGTATCGCACAAAACTCTAGACTTGGGAAATTCCTAGAGTGTCATGCAACACTGTGATATCACTTCTGTTTTTAAAATTGAAGTCACAGTGTCACCAATGCCAATCTTGACGTCTCTGTCCCCATTTTGCTCCTGGGGATTGCCAAGTAGAGGCTTGCAACTCAATTTCCTGTCCTTTACTCATCATAGCACTTTTCTCGCCCTTCTTTAAGTATGGAACTGCATGTTGAATATTCCATCATTTCAAGGTTAATGTAGATAAGGGAGCTGACAGGACATTTGTAGGGAGAAATTAATTTGAGTAGTGTACTTTCTGTGGATGCCAGTTCTCCTCTACAAATGAAAGATATTTTTCACTCAGCTATATCGACTTCCAATTTTGTAGCCTGTCTGGGGTGGGGGAATTAAAAATGTCCCGAGGATATTTACAGAAGATAATTAGCAGTTCTGGAAAGGGTCGGCTATCCCCCACCTCTAGCCAATTCCTCCATGCAAGCCTTTCACTCCTCAATTCTAATTTGCCTTATGAGAAAAACATGAGGTTGAGAACCCCATGCTTTTCTTGTAAGGCGTAGGCCTATCCTGATTCCTTCTCAAAATGAATTTCCTTAGCAACATTTTTTCTGAACCATGTTGGCCTGCTGTCATCTGCTTCCCCACTGCCACCTGATTCTCCTTTGTCCCATTCACGTTAGGAGCCCAAGGTAAGCAGTAACAAAGATTATATAGCTTGATTTTCCTTGTAGGTGCAATTTATATCTATAGAGAATTTAAATCTTACATAAGCACAGTGATGAAGGGTCCAAGAATCAGGCCATGATACCAGACTCACAGTATAATATCGACTGACACAGGGATACAAGGAAAGAAAATGATTTAAGTAATGTTTTTCCTTATGTTTTTATAAGGCACAGGCAGTGTGAAAAGGACTTTTATAGAACTACCCTATAGGTAATAAGAAAAACTATCACAAAATCCATTATGCTATCATAAATTAAGATGTTTCTAGAATAATCTCATACAAGGGCTCTTTCCACTTTGCCCAGACATTCAGGAGTACAGGAGAATGAGGACCATTAACTTTAAGCAACTTTTTTGAATTATTTGTAGCAGAGCTCAGCCGCAGTTTCAAAACTAAATGAAAAAATCAAGCAAGGCTATTATGTTGAATTAGAATATAGAAGTGATAATTATAAAACAAAGTGATTTTATAAAGTCTCTAAAAGGTATTCATCATAGCTGTCTGTAAAAGGTATTCATCATAGCACAACTTATTCACTGTGTACCACTGTCAGAATCCTTTATTCATCAGTGTATTACCTACTGGGGCAAATATAGCACTCTTCGGCAGAACCCAGCTGGGAGTGCAATCCTGTGTAGAGTTACTCCCACCTAAGGCCATTGATTTAGTTTATTTACAGTCCTAGGATTGCACTGTCAATAAATTAAAACTAAATTATTTAGAATTATGGCTCATCTTAAAAAAAAAAAAAAACTTTGCAGGTTGTGGTCTTATCTTTGTAATTGAAAGGATATTTCCAATACACCACATATTAAGTTTCCCAAGTAGCTGTTGACTTTTAGTTTTAAAAACTATTATGAGGACAATTCAGCCAAAGTTAAGGACTCTTAAATCCCATTGATTTCAATAGGAGAGTTAAGTATGCACGTAAATCTTCCTCACTCATATAAATGGGACTCCAAAGTGCTTAAGCTTAGCCTAGTCATGCCTTGTGTTTTTCCAGCCTAGTAGATTTCTTTTCTCTCTGTCTGTCTCCTAATTCTGAATAATAAATATGCTTCCCCTTAGCTGTGGCTTAAAGACTCCTGGAGAATGTTGCTTAGCAAATACTAGGGAGGATATTATCCTAATATCAGGAGGATAGTGGGAGCCATTCACACATTTTTTTATTTTGGCCACAACTTGACCTGACTGTGTAAGTGCACTGATAAATGCACATCAACTAAATTCTCTATACAAATAAGGCAGTGTTGAGCCCTCTAATGAATTATTTTAATCACTTTTTAAACAATAAATGAAAACCATGAAGCATCGTTT
>NW_015161424.1:580065-609362 GCF_001447785.1 Gekko japonicus
AATTTGGCATTTGTTAAAAAGAAGAGCTGGTTAAGATCTCTGTTTGAAGCCCAGAAGAATGAAGGCTGTGGGATTTCCTTCAAGATAAACATGTAGGAGTGAGCCATAAATGAAAATAAGAACATAAGTAGAGCTCATTGGATTACACCAGTGATCCATCACAGCATCCTTTTTCACACAGTGGCCAATCAGTTACCCTGGTGGGCCATGCAACAGGGCATTGAGGCTCTCCCCAGTGCTGCTTCCCAGCACTAGTACTGAGATGTTCACTGTCTCTGTATATGGAAGCTCCTTTCAGTCACCATGGCTAACAGCCACTGTCACAGCTCCGGTGGGGTGTCATCTGATGCTGCCACCACTCTGGTTTTATGATCCCTTGAGAAGGCCCAGAGCACCCTCCCAAAACCTTTAGACCTCCTTTATTCAGCCAAATAATAGGCATGAGGACCAGGAAGAGTAAACAACAAATAAAAGGTTTATTTTTACTGGAGGTCAGCCCAATGTGAGAAACAAACAAGGTGCAAGAACAATAGCAATAAGTGGGTGAAGAGAAAAGAAACCAAATGCCCTAACGTGACTAGACTCACAGTCCCTAGCTCACCATCTGAGTTGGGTCTGAGTCTACTCACCCTTCCTCTCAGGGTGAGGGTCTCTCCCAGCAGCATCCTTCCTTCTGGCCCTGCTCTCTTGGAAGAAAGAACAGCTCTTCTTCTGTACCAGCTCTTTTATTGTAAGGCCCCTTTCTCTGTGATTGGCTAAAATTGGCGCCCAAACCTCTCAGGGACTTCTGGGAGTTGTAGGCCTGGCCTCCTCCCACTGCTAGTCAGGCTCCCTGGGCCTGCTAGGCCTTTGCCTGCACAACACAGATCATGACAGCCACTGATGGACCTCCATGAATCTGTCTAACCCTCTTTTAAAGCCCGGTATGTATGTGGCCATCACTACCTTCACTGGCAGTGAATTTCACATGGACAAGACAAAATATGAAATTAGGGTTGCCAGCCCCCAGGTCTAGGAGGGGCTCCAATCTGCCCCCAGTCAACTGGCTGGCAGGAGAAGCCCCGCCCCCAAGTGCAACCACCCACCCAGCCACCCCTCTCCCTCCCCTCCTCCCAGATTTAAAAAGCTTCAGCTGATTGGGGGGAATCACATGATCAGCCGAAAGGCTCTTTATATCTAGCAGGAGGGGGAGAGAGGGGTGGTCACGGGCCACATGCTCAGCTCGCAAAAAGACACTTTAAAAGGTATTTTTGCAAGCCAAGTGTGCAGCTCACAATTGCCCCTCTTCCTCCCTCCTGCTAGATTTAAAGGGCCCTCCAGCTGATTGGCAGGCCACATTGTCCCTGCTGTTCAGCTGAAGCCCTTTAAACCTGGCAGGAGGAGAGGGAAGGGGTGGGTGGGTGGTTGTGCTTGGGGGTGGGGCTTGGAACATCCCCACACATCCCTAGAATGCCCTCCAAATCCCCCCACTGGAGTGAGGAGGGGACCTGGCAACCCTATATGAAACTCTATGCCCTGATGTGATGTCACAGAATATTGCATTGAATGCATGCCTAAGACATCTCAGTAGTGCAGATATGTGAATTACCACTCCTACAGGATGGTCAACCATCACTGGCAGGTATAAAACTATATTAAGATGTTAACATGCTATAATAATGTTAAAAAAGTAGTGTAGTAGGTGTTTGCTTAATATACACATTCTCCTAAAATATTTTCTTCTTTATAATCAGCTAGCCAATTCTCTAATGTTATATATAAACTGATGTTAGATAGCAACTAGTATATCTAATGTTAGTTAACCCCGGCAATGATGACACTACAATTAATGCAATGCACCACTTGATTTGCAAAGGATGATGCAGTAGCTACATCAGTGCATATGTTTCTGTACAGTGGCAACTGTGCATATCTTTGAAATCAGTAAAGTGAGGAGGAACCCTAGCTCTCGTAACCCCTCCCCCCAGGGAGGCTGGGGTGCGGAGGTTTTTTCTGCCATTTTATATATGCAGTATTTTTGCCACTTAGATAATGTTGTTTTATGTATAGGCATTTATTGGCTTGTTTTAATTTATTTTAATCTGAGATTGTATATTATCGTGTTGTAAGCCGCCCTGAGCCCTACTTGTAGGGAAGGTCAGCCTAGTAAATCCAGTGTAATAAATAAATAAATAAATGTACTGGTTCTCACAGTTTTTAATGTGGAACATACTTGTAACCCTTATCTTTTGGAATCCACTGCTATGGCAGCATAGGTCTGGGAGGCAGCAGGCTTATGTTGGACCCATCACCTCTCATGTTGCTAGTAGTCAAGAGCAAGCCAATGCCATACATGAGTGCTAGCAGTGCCATAGGCCATGATCCAGCTGAGACTTGGCTATTGTCAGCATGGGGTCTGAAAGCAAGGGGCATAGGTTACAGTTTCCCCCTCCCACACCATTGGTGCCTAAAAGAGAGCTGAACCCCTATGGGAGTACAGATGGCACTACAGGCTGAGACCTGGCTACAGCTAGCACAGGTCAGAAGGCACTGGGAGGCTGAGCCCCTTTTTCACTCTCTTTTAAATATAAACAGGAACAAGGAGAGAATGTACAAACTCTACCCACTCTTCTCCTTTTCCCACTTCTGTGAGTAGTTGGATTTGGAGATTCTTCTAGCACCTTAGCCTCTGAAGAGGAGGGTTTCTCACTACCTGTACATCCTGATCTTGAGGCCATTTGTTGTAATGCAGTCACATCTTTCCCTTTCTGATTTATGAATAACCATATACTGCTCAATAATTCATAGAAGTATTTCAATACAATTCTGTGACTTAACCAGCACATTCCACTGTGATATGGTATCCCATGGCTGACCTCACTGGGGGGGAGGGAGCTCTCCAGGAGTGGGGAGCGGGGCAACGTTGCCATGCACGATGTCCCCAACATGATGATGTCACTCAGAGGTGATGTCATTACACCGGGGATGCTGTACAGCAACGTTCTGGTATTTTGGGCAAAACTGTATGGTTACCATAGAGTTTGGCCCAAATACCAGAGCATCATCATGCTATTTCCCTGATGTGATGATGTCACTTCCACATGACATCATCACATTGGGGACATTGTGCTGGGTCATGGCTGTTGGGGGCAGGGCTTTCCCCTACTGACCAGCAGGCAGGACCCTGTGAAATTGGGATCCCCTGCTCCCACCTGGGGGCTGGCAACCCTAAATACAAGACTAGTTTTTTTCCCGGGTATGCAATCAATAAAACGAGGGGGTCATCTTATATATTTATACAGGTTACAGTTACGTCAAGTAATACTTTTGAGGTGTGTGCATAACATTTTTAAGCAGGTCATCTGACATTTGGCCTGTCTTCCATTCAAGTAAATACAGCAGAATTAATGGCTAAGGAGTGGTGGCACCAACCTTTAGAATGCCTTGCCAATATCCAACTGTGGTGCCTGGCTGGCCAGCACACAGCTCTGTCATCCTGAGTGAACACATCCCAACCAGTCCTCGAGTCTCTCCCCCTTTTATTGAAAAGTGATTTTTTTTTTTAAGTTTGTGGACATACGGGCTTTATGAGTGCCTTTGGATTGGCCAAATGTGGCCTGTGGGCTGCATGTGTGATGCCCCTTTCATCGTTCGATATTACCTTTCAGTAAGATAAATTTCATTTTGAAAAATAAATTGTGGAGTGAGGCCTGGAAGTCTTACAGAAATCCCAATAATGTGTGTGGTAGTAATATTACAATATTTACTGTACTCCTACACATAATAAAATAATGTTAAGATGCTCTTTAAAAACTTGACAGGGCAAAATATCAGTCTTGCAATAGACTCCTTTATGTCCAAACCACATACTATATGTAAATAGTGCTTTGTTTGAAAAGCCATTTCAGAAGCAGTAGCAAGGGTTTTTATACCTTTTCACTGCCTGCTGTTTCTCTGATCCAAACTGACCCTCAGAGGTTTTTCTCATGCTGGCTTTCAAGTGCATATTGCACAGTCTTTGGACTGCTGTAGTATACATTCCCTTTAGTCCCTTCCTTAGGCCTAGTTATGGCTAAGAGGCCCCACTTGATTAACTGCACAGCAAATGAGGCTGTTGGTGAATTCAAGGTCTAGAAAAGTGTGTGAAGGCAATGAACGTATGAACTTCCACCTCTATGCAGAGTCCTTACAGGCAGATGGCATTATTTGCTTGACCACACTACCCTTTTTCAATTTGCTGCTGTCAAACACATTCTGGTAGCTGTGCACAGGTATATTTAACTTTACAAAATTTATAGGCCCCTTTTCATTGGATTCCAAAGTAGCTAACAGCAAAAAGATTTTTTAAAATTTTAAAGTAAAACAAACAGTAGAAGACAAATAATTAGCAAAGGAAACTAAGAAATTAAATTAAATGAAAACAGAAATGATTTTTACTCCTGGAGAAAAGCTCGAAATGAAAAGATGGAATCAGATCAAGTTCTGGTGGCTCTACATGGAGGAACCAGTTCATGGAGAGTCAGTGTAGTGCAGTGGTTAGAGTGTCAGACTAGGATCTGGAAGACCCAGGTTTGAATCTGCACTCTCCCAAGGAAGCTTGCTGGGTGACTATGCCACCCCTTTCTTCTCAAACAGAATGCCTACCACCCTGTTAAACCACTCACTCAGGTTCTGTGTTACAAGTAGGTCAGGATGTCACAAGTTACCCTTCTTGTCGCTTTTAAAATATACAGAGGGCCATGGCCATTTCACACCTCAGGCCCTCTCTCTCACTCACAGAGACATCAGCAATACATGGTAGCCCAGCCCAGGGGTCATTTGGGGGGGACGCGGGGGGACGCCATCCCCCCCGGGTGAGGTGCGGGAGGGCGGGGCCTGGAGCTCCCTGCTGGTGCCCGCTGGAGGTCGCTGCCGGCTGTGGGGAGGACAAACTTCCGGTGATGTCAGGGGGTGTGGCATATGCTAATGAGTTATGCTAATGAGTCCCCCTAGCTCTTTTTCTACGAAATGACCCCTGGCCCAGCCCCCTTTAATTGCAAGCTCTCACTCACACAGAGTTACTGGGGTTGGGGCTCAGACACTATTCCATCCACATGCTGCCCCCATTTATTCATACCCTATTATATGTGTACTAGGAATAAGGCCCATTGTGGAAATAAATACAATGAGCGCTAGAAAGAGGCTCTGGGAGAGTGCCAAGGCCGTGGGCACTCAGAATCAATTTGCCATGGCAACCGCAGCAGGGTATAAGGACACAGAGTCCACTATTTTCTCCAAGGGAACGGATCAATGCCATCTGGAGAGCAGTTGTAATTCTGAGTGATCTCCAGCCCCCACCTGGAGATTGGCAACAGTGGTTCCCCATTATGGAATGGCTGGTTTGGAGGGCAGAGTCCATGGCATTGTACCTGAGGCCCCACTCCTCCTCAAACCTCATCCTCTCCAGGCTCCATCTCTCAAATCTCCAGGATTTTCCCATCTGGAGTTGGCAACCCTATCTACTTCCCAGCCAAGCATCAACCTACACTTCCCCCTCATTGATCAGCTTTCCATTTCCCCCCCACCAGCAGCCCCCACCATGCTCTGAAACCCTGACTGCCACATATCTGTGGCAGTAATGGGGTGACTGCTGGCACCTTTTCCTATCATTTTTTGCCTTGTGGAATTCTGCCTGTGGTGTGATCTGTCTTTTTTGTGGTGTGACATGATTGTGTTATTGGGTTTGTTTCTTTTGAAGGGGAAGTGATGTGTTGTGGGTGAGGATATATTTTACCTCAGAATACAGCCGGTCCCATATGCAACTGACAGTTCCAACTGTCTCGTGGGGGGGGGGGAGTTTGAGGTGCAGAATGGAGTGAAGTCCAGTCAGCTTCCATATGTAAATGAGCTTGAAACGCTGGCCCAATCAGAGAAGAGTGGCCTAGGCTGCAGTGGGTGGGAGAGAACTCAGGCAACACAGTCAGTGGATAGAGACACCTTGTGATTGACACATCACGGAGCCAACTGATTTCGGAGTGCATGGAACGTTGTGGGACCACTACTCAATTATATATATAAGGAGAGATAGGCCGAGATATTACATTTTTTATTCATTTATTTATTTATTGGATTTATATCCCGCCCTCCCCGCGAATGGGCTCATTGTGTGTTTGTTTGTGTGCTTCTTTCCCTTAGAAACCAAGCCCTTAGGGTTAAACCAAACAAGAAAACTTTCATTTATGATATGAACATGAGGTAAACAAGGTATAAGTAACAACATTTCACTTCCATTGAACTTTTGAACTGAGACCCTATTCCTACAGCTGGGATCCTTTAGTTACAAACGGACTATTCCATCAGCTTTCATTGTGGGCTCTTAGAGGCGAAACCTAGCCTGTCTGTCACAGTGACCTTCAGCCAGTCACTCGCACCCAACCTAACCTACCTCTCAAGGTTGCTGTGAGGATAAAATGGAGGAATAACATCATCTGCTTTGGGTGTTCATGGGGAAAGGTGGCGCATAGATGAAGTAAATAAAATAATCTAATTGGTTTTCCATCAAACATTTGAACAGCAACTTCTTCATGTGATTAAGCTGAGTGTCGGAATGAAATGTTAAGGTGCAGTTAGATAAGGCACAATCAGATTTCACAGTGTCTTTAGTTGTCCTTAAAAACAGATGTGGGGGTCAGTTTGAATCACAGCTATGGAACTGGGGCTGGAGGGATTTAATCCTTTTCCTCCATCATTTTCCATATAGAAATTTACCTCCCTTGTACAGAAGAAAAGACAATTTGCCTGTCTTTTTTCCCTACTGGAGGTGAAAGCAGCTCGGGGAAGGGATTTCTATCCAAGAAGCAATACAAGAGGAAAGGATTACATCCCAAAACAATTTGGATTGGGGGGGGGGGGATTACTACTGCTTATAAAGACGATTAAACCTGTTGAGAGCCAGTACCACCATGGATAGAGTGTCAAACTAGAATCTGGGAGACCCATGTTCAAAACCCCTGTCTGCCATGGAAGCTTGTTGGGTGATCTTGGGCCAGTCACACATCCTCAGCCTAACCTCACAAGGGTTGTTCTGAAAATAAAATGGAGGCAAAAGAATTATGTAAGCTGCTTTAAATCCCCATTGGGGAAAAAGTCATGGAATAGACTAGGTAAATAAATGATACTAAGTAAACCATTAAAATAGATTCAGGTGAGAGTAGCCGTATTGGTCTGAATCAGCAGAACAAAGTTTGCACCCAGTGGCCTCTTTAAGACCAAGAAAGTTTTATTCAAGGTATAAGCTTCCATGTGCATGAAAGCTTCTGCAGAAGTATAAAAAGGTAAAGGTAAAGGTTCCCTTGCTCAAAAGCCAATCGAATCCGACTCTAGGGTTGCGGTGCTCATCTCCGTTTCAAATCCGAAGAGCCAGCGCTGTCTGAAGACATTTCTGTGGTCATGTGGCCGGCATGACTAAACACCAAGGCGCACGGGACGCTGTTACCTTCCCACCGAAGTGGTACCTATTTATCTACTTGCAATTTCTTGCTTTCGAACTGATAGGTTGGCATACTGCGTGTATACTGCAGAAGTATACATGCACACAAAAGCTTATACCCAGAATAAAACTTTGTTGATCTTAAAGGTGCCACCGGACTCAAACTTTGTTCTACTAAATAAACCAGTCATGGATTTCCTACTTCTCATCTAGTCGTACCCTTAGGTTCTCAAAATGCCTATATTCAGAATGCCAGTTATACTTAATTAATTAATCTTGTAGGGGCTAGCTTGCTCTCCTCAGATCTCACGAGCTCAGCAGGGTCAGCCCTGGTTAGTACTTGTGATAGGAGACCATCAAGGAAGTCCAGGGTCGCTACGCTGAGGCAGGCAAGGGCAAACCACCTCTGAATGTCTCTTCCTTGAAAACCTTTGGGATTGCCATAAATCGGCTGTGGCTTGATGGCAAAAAAAAAAAAAGTTAAGATTGTCCAGTAGCTTTTCTTCTACTACTTTTAACTAGATGTAGAACATCAAGTTACAACATTTCTCTATATCCTACAAGCTTAGCTAATAATGCACAACATTGGATTTTTCTTCCATGTAACCTAAAATCCTGCCCTATGGTATGATAATTTCTTGTCTAAAACTAATATAATCTTCTCTTTGTCTGCTCCCAAGAGAATTTCCCCCATACATGTGATGGCATGCTCACTGAACATGTCTCGTGGCCTCCTACGGTTTTTCCCTTTGAGCTGGATCGGGCTGTTTGGAGAAATGCGGGGTAGCTGCAGATGGAGCATCCATGTTGATCCTCTGCCCACAGCAGAAATGGGGAGGTGGGCGGAGCTGAGTTTCACCTCGACTTTTAGCCCTATGACTTTTTTTCCTAACTGTGGTACAGCTTTGCACCACAGCTCAGCTGGGGGAGGGGGAATGCTGGCCCAGGAGGTCCCAGCATGGTTTTCATTGTGTGAATGCTTCAGTGCTGATGCAGTGGAGGGAAAGGGGATGGGGCAGGGATAGGATTGTGTCAACAGTGAGCCCTGCTTGAATGGAACGTGTGACTGTTTTTCCTGCTCAATACTGCTTCCAAAGCAGGAGCGCCTCTTCCTGCTCCTGTGTAGAAGTAGCCCTTAATACCAGGACTATTTTTGGGCAGGAACGCACAGGAACGGAGTTCCGGCTGGCTCCCAAGTTGGCCACGCCCAGCAGGAACTCATTAGCATAATAGGCCACGCCCAACAACAAGAAACTCATTAGGATTGGCTACATTAGGGGTGTGTGGCCTAACTTGCAAAGGAGTTCCTGCTACAAAAAAAGGCCCTGGGTTTTGACAACAAACAAGGTAAACAGAATAACAAGCAAAAGGTGGGTGTGGCTGGATAACCACACTTCTGGTAACATGGGGTGCTGGGCTTTTTCTACAAAAAGAGCCCTGCTTAATACTCTTCCTCCATGCTTTAGTTTCCTGTGGCCAAATATTCAGTATCCCTGGTTGTACTCAGGTCTGTAGAACTATCGACACTTGACTGTACATTATCACCACTTAAACTCCTCTCAGCCTCATTTAGCTTCTTTGCTACTCCAGTCTTCATGTCTTCTGTCTTATAAAGGAACAGCTTCCCTATATTTGACTGTCCCTCTCCTATTTTCAATATCTTCGTGGTTTAAAAAAAAAAAAACAGTTCAACAAGTTTGTCCTGTATCTCTCTGAGTATATCTTCCCCTTCATGCTTCTATTTATCAGATTCTTGTGATCTGCAGCACCACTGCACCCCAGTTTTGTCTTTTTGTTGTAGATTGTAAGCCCTTTGAGCAGGCACTACATAATTTCTGTAGCATCATTTGGTCTAATTGATAAATGTGTAAAGAAAATTGTTGTCATCATCATTATCATTTTGCTTTTAGCTGTTCACTGGAGAAAAGTAGGAAGCCAATAACTGCGACTGGATAAGAAGACTCTTGCTGGTTCAAACCAGTGGTCCATCTAGCCCAGCATCCTGTTTTACACAGTGGCCAACCAGTTGCTCGGGAGGGCCAACAAACAGGCATAGAGGCCCTCCCCTTATCTTGCCTCCTAGCAGTGTTATTCAAACGTTTACAGCCTCTATATGTGAAGGTTCCCTTTAGTCAACACAGCATAAGATCAGTATTCCAATAAAATGTCATCTTGGACCTCAAAACATATCCTGTTTTTATAAAATCTATAATTGGACCTAGCCCTCTTTTTTTAAAGAGGACAGGTAGTAGTAAGCTTGGCATCAAGGGAGACAAATGACACTGCACAGAGCAGCAGTAGAGAGAAGTCCCACAGAAGTTTCAGTGTAGAAGTATTTCAGTAGTGTTCCAGGGTTAATGGTTGTGGCTTTCAGCTTATATAATGCCTTTACTTTGTTTCTTCATCCACCATAAGTAACACACTGAGATTATTAAGATTGCTTGATACTTCACACAGGCATTTTAAAGCATAACAAAGTGATGTAAATCTCTAGACCTTTAGCACTGCAAAAATCATGTTTATAAGACAGACCATGGTTTGTAGGCTGAGCCCAGCAACCAGTGGGAGGGTTGGAGGGCAGAGACATTGGGGGGTGATGTCTGGTGGTACCTGGAAGTGACAATGGGTAGCTCTAGGAATTGCTGGAAGCTCTATGGTAAAACTCTAATGGTTCAGTTTCTGTCATAAAGGTTTCTTCATTGCTTTCCATTGGCTGTTGTGTTAATAGTAAGATTTATTAATTTTTAGTACATATTATGGCTGGGCTTCAAAGAGCCTGAAGTTCGGGGGGTGGTAATCAACTTACCTCCAGGTGAAGTTACAATTTGAGGCTAGATGAGTGGCAATCCAAGAAAGGGCCTTCTAAGTCATGGCACCAAAATTATGGATTTCTTCCTCAGGGATATTGGTCTGTTTCTCCACTATAGCTGTCTTCCACCAGCTGGGAGACTTTTCTGTTTTCTTTGGCATTCCCTCACTGACCCTCCTTGCCATTTATTTATTTATATGTTTTGTTTAATTGCTTTATATACATATATTTTAATGTTTGTTTTAATGTTTTTGTTTGTTTTTCACCTTAGAAGCTCTAAGTTGGGTGGAAAGACAGCATCATTTTAAAAAATAACAATAAATAATAAAATCTACTCATTTTCAAAAGTGGTTTGCCATATAGCATGGGGCAAAGGACTGTTTAACAAACACAATCCTCCAAAAGCCTGTTTGGGGTTGCAGGATTAGTTGTGTCATTCCTTAGATCCCAGCTGGTATATTTATTTTTACATCATAAAAATAGAGTCACTTTCACATTAATGACCAAACTAGTACATATTTCAACTGGAGACAGAAGGTAGTGTGAGACCAGGCCTCCAGTAGTAATCAATTAATGCTTCAAATGTGAACCTGGATTCTAAGAGCTGCTTAGGCTTATAGAAGGGAATTGTGCTTTTTGAACAGACCCATACCATATCACAAACTGCTTTCGAAACTGTGGAGCATGTAAGATGAGGAAGCACTGTTTCAGAAAACCAGTATAAAGCCCCCTTCTTGGGTTCACAGAAATAACTTCAAAGTTCATTTGGGTCCTAGCCTTGGATTTGGATTCTGAAAATACTTGTGAAGAAAGTGGATTCTGATTGGGAAAATGCCACTACTCTTTAAAACAATTGTAAGAAACACACAAGACTGAGCATCAACTTGGAAAAATTGTTCTAATAAGGATTTGCTGTTCTAAAATAACTGTTTATTGGCAGGGAACAGTAGTACATTTTGAAATGTGCTATCTAAAGAAAACTTAATTACAATTGTGTTCTCTCCCCTCTCTCCCCCCCCCACCTCTAAAAACTCCTGCCATAGCGATTGCATTTGCCTCCAGACTTGTCAGACACAGTGAGCCGCACAAGCAAACAGGATCTGGCAGAATCCACCAAATTGCTGAGCTCGGGATGTAGTGCTATGGCCATAGGCAAGAAGCACCTGGACTTCTAGTGATTTCTACTTAGCAGTTTCACTCCGATTTATATGCCACTCTAATTATGACTGTTAATGACTTGTGTAAATATTTTTTCTTAATGATTTTGACCCAATAGTCCTTTAAAAATCTAACTTGCAAATTGTGTGCCTTATTGTCTTATTTTTGTGTTTGTAAATGTACATTTTTCTACAGTAGACAAATGCATTCTATATTTAGAGGCAATGGCCATTTTTAAAAGTTACAAGATTTTCTGTTGCCATTAACTTCATTGTTGTTGTTAAAGTTCAAGTCAATTACCTTATACACACTTAATAGATTTATTGCAATGTAAATTGTAAATCAGTAGTGTAAATAAAATAGTTCTTTATCATGTGTTGTTTTGATGTCAAACTACCATTGTTCTAGAAAAAGAGTTTTGTTGCCTTCAGAGATCATAGTTAAATCAAAATATGACAAATTATACAATACAGAGCAAATTAAGTTTATGTGCTAGAATATTTCCCACATATTCTTCTCTGTCAGTAATCAATGTAATGAAGAAAATAGTTTTCTTACGGTAAAAGTACATCACAGATAATTAGTTTGCTTTAGTGGTTAATAAATATATTAACGTGCTCTTGAGTGAATTTGTTTTAAAAAGAAAAGGAATTGCTTCTTTAATGTAGTTCAAAACGGTAATCCTGAACAACTGAAGTCAGCACTATGAAATTATGTCAACAGACATTATTCAAGATTGAAATTCAAACTGACAGCTACATTAATGCTAGAAAACCGGGAGAGTGCATTGGAGCTTGGGGAAGAGATATCACTGCAATAAATATATAGTGCAGCCAAAAATAAAACTAATTCAGGATTTCATACTTTTGTGTATATGCTATTTGTAAATGTATGAATATTTCCCATCTAGGTAAAATACATAAATATTTATTGGCATCATGATTTGCATATTTGTATAGAACTAATGTACAAACTAGATGGGTAGATACTACAAAATGGTTTTCAATGGGACCCTGCAAATCTTGTTGTATGGAGTTTTATAAGTTGTCCTTTAGCGCAATAATAGCTCTAATTTAAAAATAAAGAAATTAGCTTCCATAGAAGTTTCCATTAAATTAGTTTTTTAATTAAATATTCAGTCCTTGTCTTAAACTACAATTTAACATAGTTGAACTGAAATATACTCCCCCCAAAACCTCAAACATTGACTGTAATAATGTTAATGTATTTTGATGGGATTTGAGCAAAAGTGTTGGTTAAACGATTTACTTTTTATAATGCTGTAAGTAAAATGAAGACATGGCTTTTAAAACTGTCTAATATGATGAATGTCAATCATTTTAAAAAATCCACTGTACCATAAACACATACTGTATACAGCTTTTATTCTGAATTAGAATAATTGAATCAATGACAGTGATTTGCCAGGATGTCAAATCTATCCATCATATCCTGTCACTACCAGTTTATTTTTTTCTGATCAAAATCAAAAAGACTACTGTTTTGTCATTCACTATTTCATTAGAGGTAACAATTGAGTTTTTTCCTTTCTTTTTTAAAGATATGTCTGTTTTTTAAAAATTTCTAAAGACACAAATCCTTTTTTAAATCTATTCAAAATAAAGTTTCAAGACTGAGCTGTCAGTTTCATAAAGCTAATAGACATCTACATTCTTATTCCCATATATCACTACTGCTTTCAAATTATTTCTGCTTTTACCTAATACATAATATGGAACAGAAATTCTCAACAGAATTTGAATGCGGATTTGTGAGAATATTCAATAAATCAAGGATAACAAAATTAACACTTTACTTACTCAATTATGTTTTTAACAAATAAGCCACAGGAATCTTGTGTAGAATGTAGAATCATCATGATCATTAAATTAGCTTTTAAGTATTATCAAGTATTAAGTTAGTTGTCAGCATCCTTAATAAGATTTGATCAAGCAAACTGTCTGCAAATACCAATGGAACAGCTATTTTCTATATGACTTAACTTACATGACTGCGTGTGGGTGAGTGCAAACATATCTAAATATCCATTTATAAGCGCAACCATTTCAAATAGTAAAATGGGGTTGGCATAGAAACCCAAAGTTTAAAAAAAAGAAAAAGAAGAGATCCTTCAGTAAAATGCACGTTAAATGCTTTTCTGTTTCACTAAGCATGCTATGTGAAATTAGTGTTGCAGCGTACAAATAGACAGTGTTGTTCACCCAAGGCAAGAAAAAGAGCAAAATACTATTCTTCCAAAATACTTTATAACTGGCAGTAATTTGCTTTATCTAGGGAAGCTGGAGAAAAATAGTTACATCCTGTGTGATAAACTGGGTAAACAAACATTCCATAGGATATACTAAGTAATCATCTTGTGTTTCTTCATGCAAAATAAAATAATAAAGTTTTCCATGAACTGTCCTCTTTCTATATCTACCATTTCCTGTACCTTAAATGCAACTGCCTGTGCCCTATACATATTTGTTTCCTATATCCAATGTATAGGCCTCAAGACCTATAAGCTGGCTGCATACAGAGGAATCGCCTACCTGTAGTCTGTTGAGGCCTAACCTACTTTATCATCCCAGAATCACAGGAAGTTCTACCATTATCGAATGAAAGACAAAGCCCACCCAAATCAATACTATTAAACGTCACCTGCATCACCTTGTTTATTTGTTTTGGTTCCTCTAACTAATGTTCAGCACATACACCAGTAGTCAGGCAGTGAACATAGAAGACTGTAGATTGAATCACCTGGTAAATGGACTTGTCTGTTTTTGCAAACAGACAAGTCCATTTCAAGTGCCGAGTCTATTTTCTCCTAGACCAACCTTGAAGCTGTAAGACTGGCTTTCTATTAGCTCCTTTCCGCCCATGACAGCACACACAATAGCAGTTTTGTGGGACTGTAGCATGCAAGGAGAAGGGCCTTAAATCTGCCTCTCCCAAACACATACATACACCATTTTCCTGACCTGAAACAGCCCCAGGGAGCTACTGTTTGCCCTGTTGAGAAAATGTACATTAGTACATGCAACATTCCCAAGTAGCCTTCCTGGAGCCAATTCAAGTCAGAAAAATGACATGGGGTTCCCAGCCTCCAGGTGGGGCCTGGAGATCTCCCACTTTTTTTTATATACTTTCAATTTATTAATTGCTTTCCCCAGTGGGCTCAAAGCGATGTACAGTGACACATTTTAGACAGAGGACTAACAATGTTCATAGGGGATAGGGAAGACAACATATATTCGTTTAATTGCACACGCTGTCACTGCACAGCGTAAACGTCTTCTGGCTTGGCTCAGTCATTTTCCGAATGGCTGCTTGTCGACCAGGCTTCAGGACCCGTGTGTTAAATCGCCACACTGACACCGCCTGGCCGGAAACATCCACTGCAGGGATTTTTGTAGCCGAGATGTTCTTTCGCCTTTTTCCGAACCTCGACCAGGACGTCCCAACCTTCCGCTAACACCCTCCCACAAGGGAGATTGGTGTGTGCCCATCCTCTCTAAGGAGTGGTTCCCATTTTATCTACTCGCCGAAGCTTTCGAATCGCTGAGTGGATGATGAGCTGGGGCCAACAGGCTGGCTGCTCACACCAGCGTGGGGCTCGAACTAACACAGTTCGGATGTTAAGACAGTGGGATATACCCACTGTGCCACCGTTCCCCTTTCCACTGTGCCACTTTTACAACTGATCTCCAGCTCCCCTGGAGAAAATGGCTGCTTTGAAGTGTGGACTCTATGGCATTATACCATGCTGAGGCCCCACCCCAAACCCTGCCCCCTCCTGTATCCACCCCAAAGTCTCCAGGTATTTTCCAACCCAGGCCTGGCAACCCTACCTAAGCCTCGTCCCCCACTCACCATATTGCCATTCCAAACTGGATGCCCCCTGGAATTGAGTTCCAGGGACAGAACTCACAAGACAAGTCTGAAAGTCATCACAGCAAACCTAGAACAGGAGTGGGTAAAATGTAATGTCTACTTTGGCACTCAGACTTCCCTCATATCTCCATGAGTCTGAACTACATTTTAACATTTGTCTCATTCAGGCTAAATTTTTAGAGACTGCTGTTCTACCTTATTTTATATACCTGACAGGCATACTCCCACTTGGATGAAAGCTGCTGAGATCATTGTCCTAAAGGTGAGTGATCCTGTTTGAGTTCAATGTAATTTGAGAGGGTATTTTAAGGGATAATGATATCATTTGCATTTCTGTGGAGGGGAAACAGAGTCTTCTTTGGTTATTTAAATTTTTAGCAAAAGATATGAAGCACCACTTGAGAGGTAAGTGCGTACAGAACAAATACCATTGTGGGTTAATCTGGTTCTGATTTCTCAGGAGCAGCAAGCCAGACCATGACTTTGTTCCTGATTTTGCATTGTCTGACTTTGTTGTGAGTCTGAGAAACAGTTATCAGTGGATTTTTCAGATGAAATGTATGAGGTTTCAACATCAATGCCACTATCACACACACAAAAACAAGAAACAAAAAAACGTGCTTTTCTTCCTAATCCCAGTTGTATGTAGGCTGATGGTAACCATTCAATAACTCATCTGTTCATGGTCAGAGGTTGTCAATTCACTTTCCTAACACTAACCCATGACACTGAAATTGGTTCAGATACTAAGCTCTGCTGAGCCCTCACTCAAACCCTGAAATAATTAATTATTTAACTTTTAAGGAAATAAATTGTTTGGGTTGAGAGTGAGACACTGGATGGTTTTATTTATTCATTTAAAGACCACATGCTTGCTGAAGTAAGTGTTTCTTGATACTTTAAAAGCTTCAGTGTATTTGTTTTTGGCAGTGGATATGTATGAGTTGTCCCCAAATTGTTTCCATTTAACATCTTACATCATGTGGTATGGTGTAACTTCTCAGTGAAAGGTGTGGGGGCTCAGTTTGGTATGCAAGTCATGCTCATGTTCTGTCACATAGAAGCCACTCACTCTGCGCATGGCTGCATAGAAAATAGATAATGCTTCTCAGTTAATACTTAATTGGCTTTTCTGTACTGAGGTTTTGTTCCAGCTTGGCTTCTTCACTGCACCCGTTTTTCCCCTCCCTTATATAGAGTATAGTTGGGGAGGGGGTGATTCCTGTGTTTTTAAAGATCACTGCAAAAGTGCTGTGCTAAAAATAAGAAAACAGTACATATGTGTAATTCTTATTTCAAAATCAGGCAATAAGACGGGTCAGAACTGCCTAATTCGTTAAAGGCAAGCTTTCCTCCTGTTAGCAGAGATCAAGCTTAAATAAGTGTATTTGGTCTAGTGTTATATGCAGCGCATCTTATTGGCACAGATTCCCTCCCTTGTGTACACATTCCTACTGAATTCTAAAATACAGTCACTCTTGTGCAGCAAAACTGTAAAGGTAGGGTAGCTCAGTGTAAATGTGTAAATAAGTAAAAGCCAGGAAAAAATATCTGGCATGAATAAATGTTAAAAGGCAGCTCATGAAAGAAGCTAAGAAGAATGCAAGCACAGTGAAATTTACTTGTCATCAATATATACAATGGGAAAGAGCATACAAAGAGCCTAATCTCACATTACAAAGTCCCCCTGTCCCCCTTGTGTCTGAACTCCCATAGCATGTCTGTCAACAGGACCTATAACAGGCACTTGAGGGCATAAGAACTTCATAACAGGCGATTAGGCCCCAAGCAGTTAGCAGTTGGATTCAGTTGGTAGCAGTTAAAACAGACAGTTGCTCTGAAGAACGGAAGCCGGGCTGAACCACATCCATTTCTGAGAGCCCATCCTGTGCTCACCAGTGTCATTTTAGAAGGACTGGTCATTCTTTAAACATTGCTGCAAAGCCCCAATCTGGCTCAGATGCTTGGTGGCCGCAGAAGCTCTTGCCCCCCTCAGGCCCGTAGCTACAGTGGGGCTTTGGGGGACTCTGCCCCCTTTCTTAAAGGCACAGCTCCACAAGAATTTCCCCTGTAAATGCTTTTTTCAATCATTTTAAAACATTTGTTGAAAGGCATGTGCACCTTTAAGCAGAGGGGGGTGCTGTAGTTGACTAATTCCTGCACTGAACAAGGGGGTTGGAATAGGTGACCTCTAGGATCCCTTCTAACTCTGTGTCAAGAAACTGGTCTCCTTTGAGAGAGTTTGTGTGCCTAAATATTAGTTTTCTTGACTATAGAAGTCATCACCCCCACTTGCCAGCTTGTTATCAGAATTGTTGCTTAGGCTGGCAGAAGTGATTAACTTGCAGCAGCTGAGAACTGTAATCTAAAGTGGTTGATAGCTTGCAGTTTAGAGATCTATCCTGGTAACAGCTTTCTATTGGTTAAATGGTTAAGAACACCTATGTAGAACAGACAGCTTGAGAAGACTCAGAGAGAGAAGAGACTACCTTGAAGCTCTCTTCAGCTTCTACCCTGCTACTATGCTTCTCCTCATCAGGAGCATCAGTTGAGATGCCAGAGCTATGCACCTAATAGGGAAAGTAGTGAATAGAATAGCCAGCTATGTGTTTTGTTTTGATTTGCATTCCTTGCTGAACTGTATACATTCTTTCCCCTATGTGTTGTTTGTCCTTTGTAAATAAAGTTTTATGTGTTTTTACACAAATTGGAGTGAGTTTACTGCCCAAACCCAGATAAGTATTTCCAGTGCCATGCCTACCATCTACCAGAAAATTTATTCTCCCTTCCACCACCACCCTTTCTCAGCCTGCTATTGTCACACTCTGGGGCTAAAATCTGCAGATGCCTCTATGCTTTGATTTTAAAAGGACTGATTCCACAGTAGCTGAGTCATAATCCTCAGAATTCTGGCATTTCTGCACTGAGAACTTCGGCCCCACCGGGGGGGGAAATTGCCCCACAATCTACAAAATCCTGGCTACGGGCCTGGCCCTCCTCCATACAACATGGGCAACAGGAACTCCTGGGGCCACCATGCCATGCACCCAATCCTGATTGGACTAGAGCTTCTCAAATGGCATTGGTGGCCACAAGAGGGACCTGTGGCCACAGTCACTTGTAGTTTGGTCCTGGGACTGTCAGTGGGGGAAAGTATATAGTAGAATTATAGTGATAATCCATAGAGAAGAATGAAAACATACAAAAAGAAGGTCAAGATATCAAAATAAAGATGCAAAAATTCTACATCAAAAGAAAGAAGAAAGAACGCACAATAAAGCACTGGCACTTAGAAGCCACAGGGCAGGGATCCATACATGAAATGGATCTTGTCCACCTCCCCCTTCTTACTGCATGCAGACTGCTGAGCACTTGAGAAGCCATCCATGGGAGTCAGGGAACACTCTATAACAATGCAGTGTATAGCTCAGCTGGAAGATGGAATTAATGGAAATCTCAGGTGATTCTAACTCCCTCAAATGGTGGTGGTTTGGGGTTAAATCTAATCCAGGTCTCCTAAGAGCTATCACTGTTTAAAATCCAGGAAGAGTGTTTACAATAAGGAGAAAAGGATTATTTTTTTTAATGTGGGTGCAAAAATAAAATTTTTGGGAGGGGAGAAGTGTTGACAATAGTGCCTACACTGAAAAAAAGAAACAACTTTAGAAAGGTAATAGAACAAACTCAAAGAAAAAAAATGTGGAAAAGCGTAAGAGGATGTTAACAACCCAACCACAAAGTTTTCAGCATATAATGCAAAAGCAGTTAGAAAGGGTATACATCAATTCAGTTTAAATCAAATTATCAGTCATTAATAATAGTCCAGTAAAAACTGACAGAAAGAGTAGAGAAATTATGGAGATAAGATAATCATAAATATTTTGTAGTCTACAAAGATGTTTGACAGTAGTACTGAATTCCGGCTGATCTACACATGCAGCAGAAAGAGGTGGCGGTAATAACATGGCAGAGTACAAAATGGCCTGTACCCCTTCAGACAACCAGTGCAGGGTTACATTTGGCAAAAATTCTTCTACATTTTTCAAAACTTCTAGATCAGTGTGTGTGTGTGTGTGTGTGTGTGTGTGTGAAATGGCACCAAGTCGCAGCCAACGTATGGTGGCCACAGCAAGGGGCTTTCGATGCAAGGGATTAAGCAGAGGTGGTTTGCCATGGCCTTCTTCTGCAGAGTCTTCCTCGGTACCAGCCCTGCTTACAAGTACTGGCCCTGCTTAGCTTCCAGGATCTGACAAGATTGGGCTATACCATGCTGCTTTCCCTCTCTCTAGATGCATAATTCCCTGTTAATGGGAAATTAGCAAAGCACGCAGGACTATGAAAGAAGTTTCCTCCCTGGTGTACTAATTTCTAATTTGCAGGTCATTTTTACCTGGGAAAGCATTAAGCGGGGAATCCCCTTCCCAACGGTATGGTGATAAAGCCCATTCTGCCACCTCTGGATCTGACCACCTCATTTCACTGCATGTCGCCAGGCTCAAATGCAGCATGTTTTCATATTTGCATGCTTATGATTTGCCATATTGGAGTTAGTTCCTTCTCAAAAAATTAGGTTTCTACCCTAGCATTAAACCAGGGGTCCCCAATGTGGTGCCCATGGGCACTCACCAGCACCTTTTCTGGGGCCAATCAAGTGTGTTTGGAAAATGGGCAGTCCCAGGTGGGGCTTTTGCCCAGCAAGGCTTCTGATTGGCCATTGAAGATTTGATTGGCTGTGCAGATTTTTTTTTTTAATTTTGCTTTGGCAGCACAAGCATCACAGCACAAGGACCTTCACTATTTGACTGAAGATAAGCTGTGGCAGCCATTTTGTGGCAGGCTACCTCTCCTATAGGAGCCATTGTGTGGCTGTGCCTACCACGCTGTGTCATAATTACAAAGATGTGCACAGGCTGAAAAGGATTGGGGACACCTGTGTTAAATTATAGTTTAGAATCCCACCTTGCAAATCTGCTCTAGTTTAGCCTGACACTTGCATTTGGTTTTCACAGCAAACTGAAGTTGATTCAATACTTCTGAAACCAGTATATGCAATTATACTATGCATATGAGGGGAGGGGAGGAGTGTGCAAGACTGGCAACAAGTCAAGTTCCTTCCTGCCTGTCTCAAACAGATAAAGATTTGTTTATGATGTCTGAATTCAGGCTAAGGCCATGATAAACTCCATGGCTTCATTAAATTCAGGTTTACTGTGATATCTGAGATCGGCTGCGGTCACACGGAGCATTAGGCACGCTAGAGAGATGGAAGATAGGTGGATTTTCTTGGCATGATCTCACCGCCACATCTGGGAAGCGTAGAGGTCCCATGGCTCACCCGAGGCTTCACTCTGAAGATGCTGTAAAAAACTAGTACCTCTGAGGTACTAGTTTCCAGAAACCGCAGTGCATGGGCAGGCGTCTGAGCACGTTTCCGGTGGTAGTTCCGGCGCCCACCCATGTCCCCTCACGAAAAGGGTTTTTTCCCAAGTCTCCACGGATGCACACAAGCACCCAACGGAGCATGCGCACACTTTAGTTTTAAAAAAACCACAACCTCGTTTGCCTCGCGGCCCCGCTTCTTTGCAGCGTCGCAGGATTGTCCTGTGATCGGCACCTCCCCCTAACCATGGGACCTCCACGGGACATCTGCTCGCGCAACCGCACGATATTTTGCCCTGGGGCAAACAGCCATGCTTCCCCCCACACACACACGCATTTTCCGGCCCGTATGACCGGGGCCATTGTCTGTCTGGAAATGTGTCCATTCTTGAACCGCTACAAACTTCCATGAACAGCTTCAAAGTTCATGGGAAGATCATGGCATGATTATTATGGCTCGGTGCCGGATCATCCATTCCAGCTGTAGGAATTGAAACTAATATACTGCACTGCCCACTTTAAATGTTTTAAATTGGTTTTAATGCTGTTTGACCTGTCACGAACTTTACTTTGCAAAGCACGAATCGGCCAAAATTCATCACGAATTTTAGTTTGTGAGCCAGTTCGTACCCATCCCTAGTTGTTTCTCACTATATACTTTTATTCAGTTTGCCAGCATACATAATAGAAATTGTTCCCTCAAAACATTGCTACAATCAAAAGCAGTTCACAACCCACAAAGTGCTATATCTTCCTCTCCATATCCTCTATGAAGATAAAGCCCCCCCCCCCTTCAAATTCTATTATATATCTCAGGACATAACTACAAGTTATGCTTTTCCTGAGTCTCTCCCTGGGACCACTTGAAAGACGAGGTCCCCCATTTCCATGCTTGGAACTCTATTCTCAGGCACATGAAGGCTGATTCAAATCAGGACTGTGGTGGGTGTGGAGAGGGGGCTTAAACCTTCTCTCCCACACTGTTTTCCTGACCTGAAATGGCCCAGCTGCATATGTAATGTTTCCCCAACAGGGCGAATAGCAGCTCACCAGAGTCATTTCAGGTAAAGACTTAAGATCCCTCTGCATGTATTCTGGAGTTCCCATCCCAATCAGGCTCCCGTGTATCTGGGACCTGCGTTCTAATCATAGAACTCCCAGACTTCATTTGTCAACCAGACCCTGGGACAAACCCATGAAATGTGTAGCATATGGTTAGGTGCTCGGGAGACTATGAGTAAATGACCTGTGTTTCATCTCAGGCCTTTATTTATGAGAGAAAATAAGGCCAAGGGTGTGTGGTAAAATGGCAAAAGAGAAAGGGAACAAAGGCTGTAACATCTGTTTTGTTTCAGAGAACAGTTTAAATGATGAGACAGAAAGGGAGAGGGGAAGACTTGATGATCCTTAGACAAGACGGTTGGCCTAACTACATGTTACACAGTCTTGACTCATGTCCAGGTCTGCTATGAGGACTTCTATCATACATGGGTTGAGAGTTTTCCACTGGGAATTGGAAATCAGGACCATAGCATACTGGGAGATGGTTCTTAAGCCTCCTCCCCCACCCCACCCCCATGCTGTTTTCCTAATTTGGAATGGCCCTGCAGGCCACTATTTGTCTTGTTAGGAAAACCTAGAGTACATGTGAAGCCTCCAACAGGGCAAATTGTGGCTGAATTCAGACTGGCAGTTTGCCCCGATATAGGCACATTTCATAAATGTTCCACAACCGGATTAAAGGGGCCGTTCACACAGGCACATCTGTCAGGCGTTCCCCAACCCGTCCTGTAATGCTTCGCTCCTAAATTTAAAAGATACCTGGTGAAAGTGGTAGCAAACGCTGGAAAGCACGATTATCCTGTGTCTATCCCGCACCAACAAAGTGTGGACACCAAAAGCCACGGTTTTCTTGTGTTCTTATGCGCATAAGCGCATATCTCCAGATTATGAGAAAGAAAGCCGCGCCTTACAGCCACGCCTCCAGGCCAACAGTGTGAATGCTCCCTTGCGCCTCCTCCCGATATGCTCTCAGTGTGAATGGGAAAACCCGGAACAATTTGTTCCGGCTCTTTTTTGCCCTCCCGCTTCAAACTGCCAGTCTGAACTCGGCCTGTGTCTCTGAGGTGTTTCCAGGTCGAGAAAATGGAGGGAAGCATAAGCACCCTTTCCTCACGCAGTTCAATCTCTATCTGAATCAGGCCCTGGTGTGCCTGGAAACCAAATTCCCAAGGGGTGAACTTTCAACTCACATGTGATTGAACTGTGGCAGAGCTGGACCTGAGCACCTTGTAATGTGTAGTCAGGCCCTTTGAGGGGTTATTTATTTTATTTCTTTAAGATATTTCTGTGCTGCCTGTTCATAGTCCTGCTCAAAGTAGAAGTTATTTGTCTAGTGCTAGGCAGAGCAAGGGATTTCCCACTTATTTATTTCTGTCAACAAACAGTCTGTGTTCATAATGAGACGTTGCCAGCAGCCGGCAATGTGAGGACGCCCAGGATAGCATCCAGGAATTCTGATTGAAGGCAGGAAGGGAGGAAAGCAGTGGAATAATTGAGGTTTACAAACAAACTGCAGTCTGTTATGTATGTGTGGTAGACAAACGAGTTGTGCTACACACCGTGGTTTAAAGCAACCACTGTTTATCATGATGTCTGAACGCAATCTATATTGTCAACCACAGAAGAAATGCCAACAAATGATGTAGACGCTTCATACAGTATTGTGAAGGGAACCTTTCTAAAGAGGTGGGAGAACTCTGTTCAGCCCAGTAAAGTATAAGCAATGTTGCTCTTCTTACCAAAAAGGGGTGAGGGAACTTGAAGAAAGACAGCAAAAGGGGGGTGGATAGTATACAAAGCATTAATAACAGTCCGAAGCAGAAAGGCATGAAGGTGTCGGAAGAAATAAAACTAAGGGCAGAATTATGCATTATAGGAAGCTCTGAGGTTCTTTTTAAGGACTGATTCTCCCCACCACCACCACCAAAAAAATTGCACTTGCTGAGGCTGCAGTTTGGATTGGAAAACTGGCATGGGTAAGGGGTTTCTTAACTTCTTCCCTTTGGAAAAATCTCCCCACCAACTAGAGGAAACAGCACAGGAACCTGCGTCTTTTGCCTTGGTGAGAGAGACTGGCTCAAGGGTAGACTTTGAGTGAAAATAAAACAGCACAAGATAAAAGAATTAAGAAGCCTGCCTCCTCACACCTATCTTGTACTTCAGATTGCAGCCTCATGTAACATTATATAACATGTACTTTCACCTTAACAGTGGTGGGAGGGTTTTGCTATCCCAGCGACAGGACAGGCAACCATATAAAACCTTTATACAGTGAGCTGAGGATAACAGTGGGGATTAAAGTGGTTTACATCAGAAAGAAGAACTCTTAAAAAGTAGGACAATGTCCAATGTTTAGCCCAAGGCATGTATGAGTGTACATTCATTAACTACTGAGGAAAACAGGATGGATTGAAAAAGAAATTAGTTGCAATTTGGAAAAGATAATAACCAAGAAGAAAAGCTAAGCAGGTGCAGGATCACTGAACAGAAAACAGAAACAAAAAAATGTAGAAAACAGCAGTGTGGCAGGTTTTATGGAGCACACAATATGCCTTTCTGCATTAAATAAAATCAGAGCCCTTCAGAGTGCCAAAAACATAATCAGTTTCTATATAGGCACTTGGGATATAGCCACATCAATACAAGTCAGTCAGACATTTCAGGCGTTTACATTATATAACATGCTGTCAGAATGGAAAGGTCACTGTCCCTTTAGTAGAGTCTCCAAGATCATTATAATATCTCCTTGGTAATATTAGCCCCTATAGTGAGGGGGTTATCGCTTCAGCCTTGAAACAAGCTGTGGTGCATTCTCTTCTAAAGAAGCCTTCCTTTTAGATCACAGTAATTATAAACTCCTGTCAACCTAGCAGTTCGAAAGCAAGAAATTGCAAGTAGATAAATAGGTACAACTTCGGTGGGAAGGTAACAGTGTTCCGTGCACCTTGGTGTTTAGTCATGCCGGCCACATGACCATGGAAACATCTTCTGACAGCGCTGGCTCTTCGGCTTTGAAAAGGAGATGAGCACCGCAACCCTAGAGTCGGATTCGACTGGCTTTCAAGCAAGGGAACCTTTACCTTTAATTATAAACCAGTCTCAAATGTAACATTCTTGAGCAAGATGATTGAATGAGTGGTAACTGGACAACTCCAAGCTTTCCAGGATGAGCCAAATTGTTTAGATCCTTTCCAATCTGGTTTTAGGCCTGGTTATGGGACTGAAACAGCTTTGGTCACCCTGGTGGATGACCTGTACCAGAAGATGGACAGAGGGAGTGAGACTATATTGATTCTCCTGGACCTCTCAGTGGCTTTTCATACCCTTGGTCATGGTACCCTTCTAGACCACCTATCTGGTCTGAGATTGGGAGGCCCCATTCTGCAGTGGTTTCAGTCCTACCTGGAGGTAGATTTCAGAAGGTGGTGCTGTAGGACTGCTGCTCAGCCCCTTGCCCTATGGGGTCCTGCAAGGCTCCATCTTGTCCCCTGCGCTTTTCAATGTCTACATGAAACTGCTGGGTGAGATCACCTGGAGATCTGGTCTTGGTTGCCACCAATATGCAGGTGACACTCAGCTCTGTCTCGTGCTTCCTCATGACCCCAGGGAGACTGTGGAAACACTGAATTGGTGCCTGGGCACAGTTTTGGAGTGCCCAGTGGGCTAATAAACTGAAGCGTAATCCCAACAAGACAGAAATGCTACTGGTGGATGGAAGGTCTGACCATGGATTTAACATGTCACCCATTCTGGATGGGGTTGTACTCTCCTTGAAGGAACAAGTCTATAGTCTGGGGGTACTCTTGGACCCAGCCCTACTGCTGGATAAGCAGGTAGCAGCTGTGGCCAAGAGTGCCTTTTATGAGCCTTGATTGGTTAGCCAGCTGCAGTAATTCCTGAACAGAAAAGATCCAGCCCTTGTGGTGCATGTCCTGGTTACATCTAGATTAGATTACTACAATGTGCTCTACATGGGACTGCCCTTGAAAAGGGTTTGGACATTTCAATTGGTACGGAATGCTGGTGGGAACCTTCAAAGCTCTATATGGTTTGGGACCAACATAACTGAAGGACTGCGCAAGGGGAGGGGGGGTCAGAAAAGGGAAGGGGCTGGCTTGCTCCTCGTGGGCGCGCGCGCGCATGCGTGTCCGGGGAAGGGAGTTGGCTTCTGGACCGGGAAGGGAGAATGGGGAGGGCTTCGGAACAGCAGCAGCAGCCGGGAGAAGCGGAGCGGCCGGACCCACCTCCGGGGAGGTCTCCTTGGAAGTAAGGGCATGCACCGCGTGCCACAGGAAGTGGTGGCGGCTACAAGCATGGACGGCTTCAGAAGGGAATTGGATGGGCATGTGGAGCAGAGATCCATCAGTCACAAGGTATAGATGGGGACTCTGGGGCAAGTGATGCTCTGACATCTTGGTGCTTGGGGGGGTCAACAGTGGGAGGGCTTCTGATGTCCTGGCCCCACTGGTGGACCTCCTGATGGCACTGGTATTTCTGGCCACTGTGTGATACAGGGTGTTGGACTGGATGGGCCTTTGGCCTGATCCAACATTGGCATCTCTTATGTTCTTATGACTGCTCACTTCCTTATGAACCTGCCTGACCACTGTGGCCCTGAGCTTCAAAGCCTTATACAGCCTGGGACTGAGGTATCTATGGGACCGCCTCTCCCCATATGTGCCCCAAAGAGTCTTGCGCTCTGCAGATAGTTATCTGCTGGTTGTCCCTGGCCCAAAAGATGCCTGCCTGGCCTGAACAGCCTGCTGGAACATGCTTCTGATTGAGATCGGGGCCATGTGAGACCGGTTACCGTTTCTCAGGGTCTGCAAAACGGAGCTGTTCCGCCAGGCCTTAGGCTGAGGGAGCGTGTGTCTACCAGCTGGCCTCCCTATTGCTGGTGCATGAGATTATTATGGCTCGGTGCCGGACCGTCCATTCCAGCTGTAGGAATTGAAACTAATATACTGCACTGCCCACTCGGAATGTTTTAAACTGGTTTTACTGTATTGTTTTAACGATTGTTATTTATTATTTCTTGACCTATTCTAAGATTGTGTTATGTTTGTTGTTGTGAGCCACCCTGAGCCCACTTGCGGGAAGAGTGGGATATAAATCAAAATGATAAATAAATAAATCTTTGGAGGCCCCACTTTGGATGCCCCTGCCTCCTGAGATTAGGCAGCTGGCAATCTGGGAGAGTGCCTTCTCAGTCATGGCACCCAAATTCTGGAACTCTCTCCCCAGGGAGATTCATCTGTCCCCTTCTGCTGTCTTCTTACTGGCGGGTGAAGAATTTTTGGTTTGTTTGGCATCCCCTTAGTGAACCCTCCTTCCTTCCCCATGTTTTAATTCTTGATTATATGTCTTTGTATGCATTTTAGCTCTTTTTAATTGTTTTAATGACGTGTATGTTTTGTGTTGGGGGGGATGGTTTTAAAACATGATTTTATTATGTATGTTTTAATTTGTTAGCTGCCAGTGGCCCTTTGAGGAGTAGGAATATGGAGTATAAATTTTGTAAATAGTAATAAAAATAATATAGAGGTACGCTTCCTTTTTATCTGTGTGAATCAATTTAAAACTTCTCCTACGCATGTAACAAATTGTTTTTAAATATAAGGAACAGTGTTTTTTGATGTAACAAAACCACAGCTTGGATCCCACCAAAATCACCACTGTTAGGAGGATCTTCATCAACAGAATATGACTTTCTCACCTCTCCCTCTGAATGCAACCCAAAGTGTCCCTGAAATACTGCTAGGTATAAAATCGGCCTGAACATTTCTTGATACTGCCCTACCTCACAGGCAGTGTTCCCTCTAAGCTGAGTTAGTGTGAGCTAGCTCACAGTTTTTTAGCTTCCAGCTCACACATTTTTGTCTTAGCTCAGGAAGGAGGGCTCCAGAGCAAACTAACTTATGCAGTGGCCAAATCGCTTGCTCACAACTTTAATGCCAGTAGCTCACAAAGTAGAATTTTTGCTCACAAGACTCCACAGCTTAGAGGGAGCATTGCTCACAGGAGTGGCCCTCAGGAAATAGTTCTACAAGTTAACACAGTACCAAAGTTGAACTGCAAAGCTCTTGAGAGGAATACACACTCAGAGATCAAACTGCACAGCTTCCTCTGTCAAGGAGATGGGGATCGGACCCCGCCCAGAGAGGAGCAAGTCTGTGCACTATTGGAACTATGTGCTAACCAATGTTCCCTCTAAGCTGTGGAGTCTTGTGAGCAAAAGTTCTGCTTTGTGAGCTACTGGCATTAAAGTCATGAGCAAGTGATTTGGCTACTGCATAAATTTGTTTATTCTGGAGCCATCCTTCCTGAGCTAAGACAAAAATGTGTGAGCAGGAGGCTAAAGAACTGTGAGCTAGCTCACACTAACTCAGCTTAGAGGGAACACTGGTGCTAACCCATTCATCCAGAGATTCACAGAGACAAGTCTTTAATTACAGTTTATTCAACAATAAACAAATAGAAAGCAACTACCAAAACCCACTTAGCCTCCCAAAAGACAAGAGAGCAAAGCAACAGACTCCCAAAGGTATACCTGACAGCATGCAATGTAGCCTAGGGTCAGATGGTCTGTCTGGCAGGATCTCCTCAGGACAAGAAGAGGCTGACCGTTTGCTGGGCTTTTGGACTCCCTCTTGTAAGGTAAAGGTTTCCCTTGCTCGAAAGCCAGTCGAATCCGACTCTAGGCTTGCGGTGTTCATCTCAGTTTCCAAGCCGAATAGCCAGCGCTGTCCAAAGACAATTTTCTTGGTTATGTGGCCGGCATGACTAGATGCCAAGGTGCACGGAACGCTGTTATCTTCCCACAGAAGTGGTAACTATTTATCTACTGGCAATTTCTTGCTTTCGAACTGCTAGGTTGGCAGGAGCTGGGACCAGAGACGGGAGCTCACTCCATCATGCAGCACAGGTCTCGAACTGCTGAACTACTGACCTTCTGGTCTGCAGTTCAACTGCCCTATAACATGTCACCATGAACATGTGTAGCTACACGTTCTTTACATATTGCAGGTAGCCTAGCTGGATAGGAAGAGCAGAACCTCATTTTGGTCTTACCTGGTGCAGTAACTGTATGTTCTCTGTATCAAACAAGTGACCTTTGAGGGCAATAAGCCAGTCTCCTGGCTGTGTATAGCTGGTGCAAGAAGATAACACCTATTTCTGAGAGAGGCAGTCAGGCTTTGTGCTTGTTAAAAAGACAGAGAGGCCTAGAGGATTCTACAATGGCCACAAAATAGAGAAGCCTGGCAAAAATAGGGAAAGTGGCTCAGAAAATTTAGGGTACTGGCTCAGAAAGTGCAGTGTTGGTTTTCATATCTGTCAGTACTGCTCCTGGAGAATGGAAGATGCCCAGAAACATCCTGCAAATAGAAAACCAGTGCAACAAGCAAAAAGAGAAAGCTGAATGTTTTCCCCCTGCTATGGTTTACTATTTGAATGGAGTTTTTAATGTAACAGAACAATAAAAACTGACGTTCCTCACCTGCACTCTGAAATGGTGCAGTCTTTTAAAAGGAGCCTGCTGACTCTTTC
>NW_015161424.1:609375-611305 GCF_001447785.1 Gekko japonicus
TCTTTCCCAGATTATTCTGCGGGAATGTGGTCTGAGGCTTGTTGGGTAGCCCTGTCATGGTGTTGGAATGTGAGGGGGGATTTTATCTCCTGTTCTCAGCGCTTCTGTGCCTAGCGCTCCCGCTATCTGCAATTGGCCTTGAAGATGCTTTGCTTTGCTGTAATTCCCCAGGCCTGGAAACTGTAACTTCTTTAGGCAAAAAATAGCTTGCTTACTGGCAGGGCCCGCGCGTGAGAGAAAACTTCATTGGCTTCGCAGGTGGGGGGCTGTTTGAATATTCTATAAGATAGTAGCCATCTTATTACAAGGCATTCTTAACACAGGCTGTATACATATACTTTAGTTCTGCATTACCATAATAAAACACTTATCTTCTGGAGAAGCCTGTGTGTGCAGATTACCTGGCTAAAGTTTCTGACAAGGCTAAAATTTTAAAAAATAATGGAGATCTCAATGTTTAGACTCCAATTGTAACATTTTGCCAAAAATCGTTTTGGCTCAAAGATTAATTTTAAACATGGGAGTAAAATACAAAATCATTGTCAGGTTGTTTACCTCAGGTCTAGAGATGGCTACTACTAGAGGAAGCACAGGGAAATACATGTGCATTACATTTATACATGCACCTCCCCGCATTGGTTTTGGGATCCTAACCCTGTATATACATAGGTGTTTACTTGGGACAGTGTATGGAAAATATGAGAGGAGGGACTTCTAATTTAAGTAAATCAATATTTATTGAGTATAGCAGTAGAGTGAAAGGCAAGTAGGGAAGGCAGATATCAAAAATATCATGCAATTAAATCAAAATTGCACAAATCTGGAAATGCAATAGAGATCAATTAAACAATTCCTTGTGGAAGTGGTCACATTAATCAGATGTGTCCACTCAGAGCTAATCCAAGTAGAACCCACCTGTGAGTGAGTGTGTGGTGTCCCAAAGGAGAGAAAAGGAGAACAAATACAGAACATACAGAAGGTGTTATAGTGAAGATAATGATGGCTGACTGGGTGGGCTGAGGAGAAAAGAAATAAGCTTGGAATGAGAGTGAAAGAAAAGGTGCAAAGGAGTGTAGAATGAGGCTTTCAACTGTAAAGTTTAGAATCTTATAAAAGATCAAATTGGGTAGTAAAAGGAAGCTAAGGGGGAGAGAGAGAAGCAATATGATGCCCGGGGGCTTGCTGAAAGCTAAAGGGAGAAGGATGGGCATGCATTTCTGATGGAGGAGGGGGGTCTCTGGAGTGGAGCTCTGAGTGAAGGAGCAGAACAGAGAGGGAGAAAGTGAGTAAGAGAGACGGGGGGAGGATATTGGGGGACTGGGCTAAAAGAGAAAATGACTGGGGGGAAAGGATGAGAGAAAGGAAAACAGAGAGAGTCTGAGAGAGAAAAAAAATCATATACTGCATGATCCAGAAGTATGAGTGTTATCACAAATTGCAGTGATGGAGGCTGTCTGGGATAAAACTGAACCCAACATTGTAGGGCTAGAAGGGTGTCCTTTTATACCATAAATTCTTACCGTAGCTACCAGAAATGGGGACAAAGTTTCTCTCCCTTGTGTTACCTGGCTCCCTCATCATGAGACCCATGTTTTTGTACCCCGAGATCCTCTGATCCTCAGATGTTAAAGGTCCAGATGAAATACAACCAGTTTGATATCACGCCAGGAACTCTCAACCAAGGCCGCTTTCAACATGAGGTAGCCTGCCTGAATGTTCCAGGAGAACATTAATCATTTGTATGACCCTCCAGTGCTCCTCACATTCATGGCTATTTGAGTTTGCAGGATAATAACCAAGGCTCCCAGATCTCCCTGTCCATACAAGCTTCTCAGGTGATTCAATCATAAGCCCAAAAAGGACCATCAACCACCCCATGGCCTTTGTTGGCAAGTATCAGTCACACCTGCCACCCATCTATCACCTGCCC
>NW_015161424.1:611331-634979 GCF_001447785.1 Gekko japonicus
CATTTTACAATAGCAAGTTTGAACTGTCCTATGACAGCCCATATCCTGCCTCTCACACCAGTAGAGTCTCAGGTCCTAAAGTTGTACCAGAGGGCAACCCAAATTCCACTGATGGACAGCCAGAGCCTGCACCTTTGGCCCGGTGCCATCACAGATACCAATCCTGCATCAAATTCAACCAATAGCAGTGCTCCACCATTTGTACCCAGGTAAATCTAAAAAGAAGGGTGTGTCAAACTCTCCATAGTAGTTGATTCCCCTCCAAACCCTTCTTCCAGCACCCCAAGCACAAAATCACTAGACCCTCTTTGTCAAGACAGGCAGCATATGTTTTTTTCTTTCTCCCATTTTTCTTCCCTTCCCATATATATGTCTCTGTGTGTATAAATTAACAATCCCTTTTGTTTATCTGCCATCGCAATTAAACCATCATGCAAACAAAAGCATTCCTTACCATGACACTCCTTTTAAAAATCATAACTGCCACAAAGAGAAGTCACAAATATGCCCTCATTTTGAGACTATCCCTAGGTAGTTTTTGCAAAAAGGAAAATCCTTTCCCCTTTGGAGTTTCCAACAAGTAGGTTAAGGCAAATCAAACGTAGGAAAATAACAAGAAAATGAGGAAAAAAATGTGCACCAATCAGACTGAATGGGTGGTGAACAGTCAACTGATATTATTATCATGGTGTGAGTCTTATGAGTGTTCTCAAAAGCAAATGGGAACAAAGAAGAAAGCAGTGCTACATCTCTGTCATAACAGCAAACTGTAAAAAGAGCTTATCCCCAGACTAAAACTAAACCTCCTAGTGTTGCTTGGAGAAAATTAAATTGCAGAATGTGATTGGAAAAAGGCAAATCAATCAAAATGGAACAATCACTGGTTATATATGTGTGTGCCCATCACCAATATCTTGGCTGCTCTGTTTTGATTGATCTGTCCTTTTTCAATCACACTGTGTTATTGTTGTGCAATTATATTTCGTGAAGGTTTGAAAAGACAGCAGTTGTGGTAGAGTCTAGAAATGGGTCATCTCACTGCACACGAGAGCAACTCACTTCTATATCACAGATGGATTGGTTGTTTTGTAAACATGTACCAGAGTTCTCCATCAGGAATCCCTTCAACAAATTGCCTATCTCTAACCAAATGTAGAACATTTCCAGTCAACTACAAAAATATCATAACACATTTAAGAACAAAACTTATGTACACTGGCATATAAATCCATATTTTAGCAATTTCACTCATCTTGAACTTACAAATTAATAGGTATAATTTGTCATTTCCCCAACTTTCCAGTCCTTTTGAGAAAATAAATCTATAATGCTACCTGATACTTATGCTCAGCATCAAAGTGTCAGTGGTTTTCCACTGGGTGCAGTGGGACCCTATTCTGCTTATATTGTACACATGCATTTATAGATAGTGATTGCTGATAGGCAAAGACAAATCCAAAAACAGAAGTCATGCAATACACTTTATTAGCACATAGCAAAATATTCCAAAATTTTGTGCAAACTGTTGAGTTCTCTAGATCTCTTCATCAGACTAAATGTTTAAGAAGATGAGAGTGGGGGGGGGGGACACGGTTCAGGCCCCAACAATAAGGCATCTTGTCTGCATCTTCTGCAAGATATGCTTGATTAGCTTTGGTGGCATTGGGTAATGCAAGTAAGTTGCATCTTATAACCTAACTGCATGGTAACTTTTCCCAGATGTGTGCCCAGCCAGGCTTGACAGATGTAGTCTAGGAATTTCATGCTCAGAATTCAGTTTCCAATTGCATGCGAGCCTGATATGAATTGGGACTATGGTGGAGGCTGATGGAACATACACATATCTCGACACACACAAATTTAAACAGTGTTTTTAGAATGTAAACTGGCCCCAGGGAAACTACAAAGTGCTGATGGGTTACATGTTAAGTTTTCCCAAAGGACAAACTAATGGCACCTTGGGGCCACTTCAGTTTGGGGAAATGTGACAGGAAGGTTCAAGCTCCCTGTGTCCACACACCATGGTTTCAATTTAAACTGGGGGCCCTATACAACTTGAAAAGGCTCTGAACATGCAACTCTCAGACCACATCTGTCAACTGAACCCAGGGACATACCTTGGGAAAGTGTATCAAGTAATTAGGCCCTCAGCCTTCTGTTATGACGAAGGAAATTATAAGAACCAGTGAGTTGATAAAATGTTTCCCCAGTGCCAAATGGAACAATACAGGTCTTAAAAGGAAAGCAGAGGGGAAACATGGTAGTCGTTCTATTAACAAACTAGAGATACATTAGATGATGGGCTAAGTAAAGAATCAATGAAAGCCAAATTAAAATGTGGTGGATCCAACCATTCTCCAAGGAGCCTTCCACCAGCCTAATGAGCCTTCCTTCTACTTAAGTGGCTCTTCCTCCATTAGGAGAGCCACTTACATTAAGTCTCCTTAGGCTAGAGGAAGGCTTCAAACTTTGCTCCCTAGAATGGGAGGGTAGTGGTAGGAGCCACCCCAATGTCACCTAGCAGATGGGGGGCAGGAACCCCCATAAAACATTATGCAAATGATCTGGAGACAATTCAGAATGTCAGGACAACTGGAAGTTTCAGCTTTAAAAGTGTTCTTTGTAGCTAGGCTTTCTACTGCTTTGTTTTGCGTTTTGTCATGAATTAACTGTCATTACAGCAGTATTTAAGTCATGTTGAGGCTATATAAATAAGATACCATTAAAAGCATAATGAACAAGAATCTTCTGCACATATGCTTCCCATAAAGATACTTGTAATTGACGGCTGCATCCTTGGAAAATGTGCTCTTACTCATTTAAATGGCATATGTACCATGAAGTTACCTAGTCCTAATGCAAAGAAAATCTTATGTGAAATATTGAAAGTTTGTTGAGTGGATCAAGAACGTACATAATTGTTTTAGAATGTCATCAGGAGTTACCATTCTTTCACAGGAGACAGTCCAGTTATAATCCTGGAGTTACCATTCTTACACAGGAGACAATCCAGTTATAATCCATATATATATATATCCTTTACAGGCCTGATAATCCAGATATATATATCTCCTTTACAGGCCTGATAGAATGGTTCCACCAATTAATCAATTCATACTCCCATTACATTTATTTGTACAGGATTATGTTAACATTAGGGGAGGCTGCTTAGACAATCAGGGATTTGCTGCAAACCCTGTGAATATCATTAACATGGAGGCTAAAACATTAAATCGTTTTTTTAAAAAATCAGTCATGATTTTATTATCCCATGCTGAACATTTCCTACAACTGAACATGGAAATAAAAATCAGGAAGGCTTACAACTGATTCCTGTCAGTGCCTTGAGGTTTTTAGGGATAACTTTACATATCAAATGAAAAGTCCAACAGGAGATGCACAGCACAGAATACAACATTTTTAAAATGACCTGTTTCAGGAAAAGCAAAGAAAACAATCCCCCTAAGTTTAATGGAAATGGGTTCAAGGTCACAGCTATATACAAGAAACACAGATGCTTTATAGTATCAATCTTGAAGCATCTGTGTATAAAATTCAGCTGAGTGCCAATGATCAGTAGGTGTCAGTTGGCTTCCATTTGACAAGCCATTCACCAAAATCTCTGTCTTGTAAGAAGTTCCTGGCAAAACAGTGCTCACATGCATACTCTTATGTTTTGGGGGTCTTACAGTATTGCTGTTGTTCCTTGCCCACTTGGGTTGCTTTGAGATCTAGTGTGTCCTGAGCCAAGAACTGGGAACTGGCATGTGAGCTCACACATGTTGAGAAGCTGCATCCTCTTCCCCTGCCCGCCCACTCTAGGCAATAGGCCCTTGTCAGGATTCTTGACAAGTGTCCTCCAGCACAATGCAGTGCACAGCTAGTATTCTAACCCACAGAGCCCTCTGGCCCAGAGGACACCAGCTTTTCGAGATGGGCAGTGCTCAGGGGCCCCAGCAGCCTAGTGTCAGCCTAATGAGCAGTGAGCCAGGGACTCTTCCCAGCTGCTTCTCTAGACGAGAAAAAGGATCGCCAGCCAGTCAGCTATAAATGCCTCACTTGTTAAGTTCAGAGAATGTACTGCCACTCCCATGCATGATGGTGTTAGACCATTCTTTGAATTCGGACTCAGGACAAGGAACCAACGTCTCAGTAAAATACAAATGAGGCAATGCAGAGAAGTCTTACCCAAGAGATCCACCCTATAGCAAAAACTGGATGCCTGTCGAGAAGTAAAGAAGCTGAATTGCTGACAGAAGCACGGCAGCCAAAGAAAGGCCTTTTCTTTGGCTTTTATTTTACCAGCCCCTTTGGATAGAAAGGCTTCCCAGCTGTAGGAAAGGGTCCTGCCCCATTTGAACTCTCTATAACCTGAACTCTGATATCTACAAACTTCTCAGATGGTGCATTCTTAAGATCACTTAACACATTTTACCTCTTAACACGTTGTAATAGTCTGTACTCAAGATGGGCTTCTTTTCACGCGCTGCCTATTCAGATCTAGCATGGTGCTTGCAATCTGATTTAGTGGTGCTGAGTACAGAACCAGGAGATGGTAGTCAGATTAATTAACCTGGAATAAAAGGGTGTGATCTTGTGATGTGCCCTTGGACATGGCTAGGCTCTCACATTGATGCATACTAGAAGGAGCAAAATCCTTACAAATCTAAATATCAAGTAGATTGAAAAGGCTATAGTGGAGAGGTTAGGATGTGTGTGTGTGGATACTGATATTAGGCTTCGCTCATTCTAGAAAACATACACGCAAGGAAATTCCCTGAATGGTGGTGAGCCTTCAGGAGAAATGAACTTACACAGTGAAAAGATAAATACCCCAGAATTCTCATCTAACTACCTGCAATTAACTAAGCTTTCAAAGTTATCTGGATCCTGTTGAAATGTAATTTGTGTGTTTTATGATTTTTGTAACACCTGCTAACTAATCAGTTGCATGCACGGGATTCTGTTCTGTGCACAAAACATATTCTCTCTCCATGAAATAATATGATTGGCAGAAATTGATAACTGACAAAGCAGATTGGGGTCTCTATTCAAAACATCCCTTTTGTGTTGTGATCTCTATGTAATGTTTTCCACCGCATTAAAAAAATCTATGTTTTATAAAACCCACTCTCCTTATTTCTGCTCCAATTGTGTGTATGTCTTCATTGAAACTATGTTGTGCCTTTTGTGTCATAGCTACATTTGTAATGGGAGCGGTTTATGTATCTGGATCCTTTTACAGAATCAGCAAAATAATCTCTAACTCAGAGCATACACAGTTCCTGCCGATTACAGACAAGCAATATTTGCTTATATAGCATACTGAGCAGGAAGAAAACTGTTCTCGTGTGCCTTTTACAAAAGCAGCTTGTATTGCTTTCCCTTTGTTTTCGAACTCCTGAGCATTGCCTTTTACACATCATCAGATCTCTTTTTCCTTGCAGCATGGCAAGTAACAGCTGGACCACAATGAACCTCCCTTCTGGATGTGGGAATGTTTATATTTCACTGCCAATGACTAAAGGCCTTTAGCTTTCAGTAGCCAGTCACAGTTTGCATTGTTGTTGCCTGTTTATTTGGCTTCTCTCATTATTTCTTGACATGTACCTCTCCAGTTTCACTCACACTCTTGTAAAGTGCATTGAAATATTAACCAGGTATAAATTCCTTGGAACATTACACTCTGAACGTCTTTGTGGATGCACAAGTAGGGCTCATTTTGTTAGGCATTTTTGTTGTAAGCACACCAGCCTAACAATTTCATAAGAAGCAGACTGAAGGTGCAATCTTGAACCCAAATATTCAACATTAATCTAATTAATTAATGTGAAGAAGTGCAGCCTCACTGCCATAAATAGCAATTGCTAATTGTCTCCATACATCTACATATATCCCGCAAAATGCAGACCTTCCATAAATGTTAATGTTTTTTCCTATTAAACATCTCTTTCTTGACATATACTTTTGTATAACAAGGGGAAAGGTCTGTTTTTATAGCTATTACATACTGAGACTTTCATACATAGCTCTGATTTTCCATCAATCTGTTATCTTTTTAGCTAAAATTACAGGTAAAGTTATAAAATCTATAAAATTAACAACTTGAGGCCCTTCAATATTTAAAAATGGAAAATAATTTCAAAATAAAAGCTTGTCTGCATAAAAATGTTAAACCTAACAAGGGAACAAAATTTGCCACACCACACTATAAGGTTAAAAAGAAAATTGTATAATAAAGGAAATACAAAGGCTTTGGCATGGTTTTTACAATCAACAATGGTTAATTTTGATATGTCGTTGTGAACAACTTCAAAACACTTAAGTTTAAAACTCTTGCAAGCACTTTTAATTGATTAGGAATGAATTCTAGATGCACAAAAATGATTGGACTGTGAACAGTAATACAACTATAGCTAAGAACAATTAACTTTTGCAGACCAAAAAAGAAACTTTTGATGCATGAAAATGTGTATAAAACATCTATAGAATATTCTTGTCAAATATAAATGAAATTAACTTTATTATAGAAATCATTCTGGGAGATTTCTAGGGAAGACAAATACTTACATTTTGACATAAAACAAATTGGATTATATCGAAGACACAATCTACCCTTTTCCTATGAAACATTTCTTCCTTGAAATTCTTGTTTAACCCTTGTTTGCACATAAGGATTCATCTGTCAAACTTTGGAAATCCCAACAGATTTTTTACAGAAATCTACTGTGTATTGTTCCAGGTTGAACTATATGCAATGGGATGATACAAATTTGGAGCAGCAGTCTGAAATCTATGAACAGATTGGTAGAAGTATTCGATATAGCTTGATAAAACTCTTAATTCGTGGCAAAGTTCGTTGATCATGGCTTCCTTTTTTTTAAAAAAAACAACTTCATGACCAACACAAAAGCAAACATCCATTCAGTCTACATTGTTCTTTTTTCATTATAACATACAAATGCCCATTTACAAATAATACACCAAAAATGGATAAAAGTTTGGATACCAAAATGAAGATTTGTTCCAAGTGATATAATGCCTTCAGTATACAAAGGTCCATGTTAAAGTCTTTCTCCATGTGTTGCATCATAGGGCACAGTTGCAGTACAGAAGTACTTTGAAAGCCATTCTTCTTTTAGAAAATACAGCTGAACATCCAACTGTTGTCCATAGAGCCATTTACAAAATCAACACATGGTTTACTGTAATCTTGGCCAATATTGAGACATATCGGGTTCACTGCCGGGAACTTGAACAGGAACTGATACTCCAGGGGAAATAAGACCTTTTTTTAAAGAAGGAAGATAATATATAATACACAGACTTATTCAACTTTTCTGCATGCACTATGAAAAGGGAGTTTTAGGACTCTTGGTTGTATTCTGAATCTTAAATCTATTGAACAACTTGTACATTCTATAACTGGGTTTTGGAAACCTTCAGAACATCTGCAATCTAGTAATAGCTAAAGATACAGATCCATTTATTCCTGGAAATGTGTAAAATTTAGAACTCACTGGAAATTTGGATAAATAACTAACACCATCATGACTTTATAAGGACAACAGAGAATAACTTCACATAAAGAACTGTATGACAATGGTTCTGATCACAGGAGTTTTACAGGATTTGTTTGTTTTTGGATATGATCCAATCAAAGTTAAGCACTTTGAAGTCCCACAGTGCATAGAGTTAAGAACATAAGAACATAATTTTCCCATTGAAGTAAAGAAATCCAGATTAATTTTGCTGGATTGTGCCCTTGGATTCCTATCCTGCCCTACTATGAAGATTAAGTACTGTCACATGAGAACTAGAATCAATGTTTTTTTAAAAGAAAGAGAGAGAGAGAGAGAAATTAACAGTGCAATCCTAACCAGGTCTACTTGGTAGCCTGCTCAGCTTAACCCTAGGAAAGTGTTTTTAGGATTGCACTGTGACAGTTTCTACATTGCACATCACAAATCTTCCTCAAATCCAAAGCTCCTTGTTAACCTTTGTGTGTTGAGCCACCTGCCTCTGCTGAAATAAATGCAGAAACACAAATCTGGGGGTACATTATATATACCCATTGGGGTTCCTATGACCACCAGGAACTGCTGTATCAGGGCACTTGTGATATAATGATGAAGAACTAAAACCTACAAGTTATTTATAACAGCTGAGATCCAGAGTAAAAAATAATTGCTTATTATTAATCTTACAGCTTTATACATGATACTTGTTTACTTGATCATTTCTGACTTTTAGGAAATGATCCTACTTAGTTGCCAGCAAATTGGTCAGAAAGTTCTTGCATGTTCCATAATTATTTATTGCTCTTAATTACACTGATTCGTTTTTTAAGATGCTAGTAGGATATTTTATATTCGTTTTTAACTATCCTGATTCTGAGTTACAACTAGAGGAAGGAAGGAAGGAAGGAAGGAAGGAAGGAAGGAAGGAAGGAAGGAAGGAAGGAAGGACAATTAACACATTGAGAAAAATTATAAGACCCCCTTCAAAATAGTTAAGAAAGGAAAGTGTTTTGATTTTAAGCCCTGGATAACAGCATTTAAGCCAATGACGGCAGGATTAAGCTCTCCATAGAAATCTAGTCTTGGCCGAAAACTTCCTGAATGCATTAATCAAACCATTTAGGGGAAATAGCCTCTGTAAATTCTCTTTGAAGAAAAAACAACAACAATGGTTGCTTACCTGTTGAGGTGGTGCCAGAGGTGCCCATTGGCTGGCTGTTCATATGTGTCTGCATGTGAGGAGGGGTGTATGTATCATAGCTCCTCCCATTCACTGACGGACTTGTGGGCAGCATGCAAGAGTAAGAGGAGGTCTGGCTGGGTACTGGGGGCTGTGAGAGGAAAGAAGAAAGAATTCCTTGTGAATTACAGCTGCAACATACATGCATTATGTCTTTTGTATATTCTGTCTTGTGGTCAGTGCAAATGTCTTCTCCACAAACTCAAACATAGTGTTTCGTTTCATAGATTGCATGCTTCCGTATGTTTCAGTGGAGGCAACTGATACCCTTCAATATCTACAGATTGGTACTATTTCCTGAATTTATGATTTATTATACTCATGTCCTGCTTTTCCTTTCAGAAACTCTGAATGATCAGTTCAGCTTCAACAATGCCATGCAACTAAGTCCTCTTCTCTAGCATACATTGAGCAGGGAACTTCAACACCACAGCGGAACTTTCATACAGTCACTGAATATGTCCATAGTCAATATTATGTTATACCATACGAATTGAACTAAGATCTCTTAGAGGTGCCAGAGTCACAGTCGGTAGGAACCATCCTGTCTGTATAGTGGGAATCTGACCAATTGTTCCAAGTTCACAAATACCCATATGCAAGCCTTACAGTGAACACACAAATAGAAAATATGTTATTTAGAGAACTATCTCTAAGTCTCCTACAACTCACTGGGTTAATTGTGAATCACAGATTTAGCATCTTGAGGAATCCTGAGTGGAAGTGAAAGCCATATCGTTGAAGAGCAGTACTGAAAGACCTGAAGTCATTCTTAGTCTGTGACAATGTAATCTTGTAGTCCTTCTAGCACAGTCCGATCTCTCCTTATATATAATTGAATAGTGGGTGCCAAAGTTCTAATTCTAAAATGCACTCCCTTAGTGTATGGCTGATGGCACTGCTCCTCAGCATATATCGCCACCAATCAGAAGGCAAAGCCCGGGTCCCGCCCACACCACAACTGCTGCGACAACCTGGTCTTTTGCATATGGAAGCTGATTGGACTTCACTCCATTCCACACCTCAAACTCCCCCCCCTGCAAGGCAGTTGGAATGTCAGTTGCATATGGAATCTGCTGTATTCTGGTGGTGTGCAGGTCCCAGGTTCATGTTTTAAAAGCAGACTGACACTGTTTGCCCAAAGCCAGAGCACTCTCCCAGAGCCTCTTTCTAGATCCCGTTGTATTTATTTCCACAACGGGCCTTATTTCTAGTATCTACATAAACCAACAACTGTAGTGACATCAGTATTTATGAAACAATAACAGTTTCCATCCAAATGCTTAATGTTAACTGGATTGCTGGTTGGGATGACCTTCTATACATCTGTGTGTGGTTACATTGGCAAAATATGATACGATGCTCCTATTAGTAAATTTTAAACATATACAATACACTCAATTCATCCCATTAGTTTTTCTCCCAATTGTGCAAGGCCATGCATGAAAGGTGGGGACTTCGGTCAAGATAAGCTCAAAGGAGTTTTATGCTTAAAGCATTTTAATATTCACTAAGTTTTGTGCATCTTACTTTGTAAATTCTTTTAATTTTCTAGAGTTCTTTTGTAATGCTGGGTTTTAGATTTCTGTACCATACTAGCTAAGGAAAATACTACATGTCCTTCCATATTAGACTGAAAATAACAGTTCCCTCTATTGTGTTAGGAATATTATTTTGATAGCAAAAATAATTTTAATGTCAAATTATACTTTAGAGACCCAGATTTCCCAATATTTGTCTTTGCTACATCCTATACATACAGCTCTGGATCTCTTGCAAGCATAGTCAGATGGCCCAGTTCCCCATTATTTAATGAACAAGAAGAAGAGAAGAAGAAGAAGAAGAGATTGGATTTATACCCCGCCCTTCACTTGGAGTCTCAGAGTGGCTTACAAACTCCTTTCCCTTCCCCTCCCCACAACAGACACCCTGTGAGGTGGGTGGGGCTGAGAGAACTCTGACATAAACTGCTCTTTTTCAAGGACAGCTGTGCCAGAGCTTGTGACTGACCCAAGGTCACATCAGCAGGTGTAAGTGGAGGAGTGGGGACTCAAACCCGGTTCTCCCAGATTAGAGTCTGCACACTTAACCACTACACCAAACTGTTTAGCCCCAATCTTTGTCCTCTAGTCCAACTCTCACTGAAGTAAACTCCACTGATCTATCACCATTATCCATTCTCTGACATTTAGCTCAACAGTGTAACACCGACCCAATGTTAGGAGCTTCGGTTCTAAGTGCAAGGACCTGCCTCTAAGATCACAGTCATTATACATGTTCTATCCTGTGCCGGTCCACAGATAATGCTGGATTTTAAATTTCCATTCAGCATCTACCCTGCAAGTGTGGGATAACAAGTAACATAGCACCAACTTCACCTGGATCATCTAAAGTAGTGATAAATAGACAACACTTCAAGCAAAGCTACATAATGCCCATAACTTCACTATCTCCCGATGAACATAGTTGCATGTATAAAGCTGACGTGGACCCCTGAGTTGTATTCTTTTCCCAAACCAGCTAGTTATCTACATGCTCACAAGCATGAAGGTTGGCAGCTCTATCCATTTAACACAGCTATTTAGAACTGCAGGTGCTGTTCACATCCTTCTCTCCCTCTTGGGCATTTCTCAGGTGCCAATAGCCACAGTGTCTCATCAGCCAAGGTGTAATCCTGCTAGCATTTTAATAAGCTCATTCCATCAGCAGTGCTGTACTAATGAGTTTCTCTGGTTAGGTGCATTTTCCTTACAGATATTTTTCTTTTACTTGACTGAAACTTTTGCCTCTTGAATGAGCCCCAATAAACTTTAATCACTCCATTTATCTGTTATTTTTCATGATGTTATAAGTTATGTCCTTTCTCTTGTCTTGCCTGGATTATGCCATTCAAGGTTTGTAACTCTCCCTAGTTCTTGCCTACCATTTACTATCATGATCCAAATTGGTGGTCATTTTGGTAGCTCTTTCATTTTGGTGCCTCCTGCGATGTTGGAATCATTAGCAGTGGAGCTTATAACGAAGCATGGTCCATTATATGTGGTAGCATTCTGGCATCTCTGAAGCCTCAAGTCTGTTTTCCGTATGTGCAAAACTGACAACACTACCCAGGAAACCAGCCTTGCACTCAGAGCCTAAGTACAGTGACCTTGGTTCAAAAGAACTTAGTTACACCCAAGTCCTAGTAAAGCTAACGAGGCAGCAATGGTTTCCAGTCCCTGTATATTCAGCGGAATTTAAGAACATTCTCTGGATTGGAGTCAGTGGCCACACAGATTTAAGCTAATTTAGGACATGTTGAAATCACATTTCATTCTGCATTGGATTGATGCCATCATGTGGAAGTAAGTTCTATTGATTTCTATGCAAAGTGTTCTTCTGAACCAGGCACCACTCATATAGTCCTATGGGGAAACACCCATGGATTCTTTGAGAGTGAAGAATGTACCCTTTGCATCCAATCGGCAAAGATCCATGTAGTCATAAATCCAATTCAATTTTTCTCTTTGATATCAGACTATCACGCAACTTCCCTGCTAAGCAACTGCTGGACGCCCAGAAACTTGTCTTTTAGATGCTTCATAGCTTATGAAATCAGGGTCTTAAAGAACATAGTTTTGTGATTAATTGTAAAATTAATTTATTCCAGAGTCAATTGATCTACATTAACTATTGCCCCCTTTTCCATTCCAATAATCAGTGGCGCCATTTAAAATGGGCTTCTAAGAAAGAATTAAAAGAGTGAGAAGGTGCTAAATACAAATTAAAACACAAAATCAAAGTAACAAGCATTGAGGAAAGATGCTTATTGCTAGGAGTTAAAGAACACATCCATCCCTGCTGTAAAACATCAAAAATAGGCCCGAGCAAAGCATGTGCCAAAAGCAGCAGTAAGATCATTCTGCAGAAATCAAGAACTAAGCCGCGTACCAAGCCCCTAGCTGCCATTTTGCACTGTGTTCACATGATTTAACTGACAACCCCATTTTGAACTAATATGGGTCCATTTTTGTGATACACCAAAACATTTTAAGTAACAAAGAAAATCTGGAACAATATAATCATCTACCATTTGTAAATTTCATTCTATAAAACCTTAGCAGTATCATGTTTGTTCCCACAGACCTCTTGAAACAGTGACTAATACCAGCCCACAGTATGGCCAAGCAAGGTTGTGAACTACATCTCAGATCAACAGTATATACACCACTGCACAATTGGGAGGGTCCAACACAGGACTGCCTGAGAATATGTTATGCATCTTATGAGGCACACGGATGACAAATTTATGCATGATCAAAATATCACATGGAAGCCATTGACTGAATAAATCCCTGCGAAAGTTCACAATTGCCGAATTATGGTGCTGAGATCTACTCACATACTCTGGTGTGATCCTATTGAAATAAATGGGAGATGTTTGCAGTAGGCACCTTAAAGGCAGCAAGATCCTTTACCCATCTCTCATACAAAAAAAAAAAAAGATGGACTTTTCACCATTTCGAAGAATGGATAGTGGTTGTACTCTGATTCGAAGCCTAGAACTATGTGGTAGTAGTTATTCCAGAGTAGTTCAAACAGAACATGTATTAACTCATACCTGACACAGGGCTTCCCATTTGTAAAGGGAAGCACTCCATTAGTTTCCACATGGATTTATAGATAAGGAAGTTTGGCAACCATTTGATATAGAAATCCCTTTTACCATTGAAAAACTCCCGTTTTTAGCAGGGATTAACATCCTCCCATCCCACTTCAAATGATAAAACATTACCCAATAATCACTCAGTTTGTAGAGAGCATATTAGTGGATTATACTTACTTGCATAGGCAGGTTGTTAGCCATTGTGAAGCTAGGCATGGGTGGCAAAGCACTGTATGTGTTTGTTAGCGCGGTGTCTGTCCTGCCCAGCATTGAACCTGATGTGAAAGAGGAAACTATAACAGAATAGATAGACAGAGAGGATGGCTGTATTAGTTTACACTTCAATCAGATGACTGTATTACAGTATCGCCCAGAAAATTCGAGTGACCAGTCAATATCTTTCTTTGAGCATATTTACCAGGTGTTGTGGGTTGGGGGATCGGTTGGTAGACACTTGTGCTGAAACTGCTACTTATGGGAATGTGACTGGGGGTGTTGCTGGCTTGCCTTCTCTGATTCCTTAGTTTCTCTTCCCGTCTCCACTTTGCCCTCCTGTTGGAAAACCACACCTGCAAATACAAGATAAGTTGTATGCCAATAAAGGTACTGAAACTGAAGCTACAAGTTAAGTCCCATCATCACAGTTAAAAGAGTGTTGTATCCCACAGACATCTCAGATCTGCGTCCATAGAAAAGAAGAGCGGACCCTTGCAAATAACCTGCATCCACTTATCCATTTGTTACCGAATGGAGTGAGGCTAAAGGCTTAGCACTCAACATGCAGGGCTATCCGCTCCATCTTTCCACAGCCACATTAAGATGCAAATGCAGATGCACATTCACTATGCATCCGTATTACAATATACATCTGAACCTAGATGAGATCTGGAAGTGACACCGCTGTCTGCACTCTCCCATCTCCATGTGTGCCCCCCCTCCCTCCCCACATGATTCTTTCTTTTGGACAATGATAATAGCTGCAATGGAGCCTGTGTCTTCCCTCCTGAAAAAAACCATGCGTGTACTTCTTTCAAGACTGAGGAAAGGGGGGGGAGGAGAAAAAGTGAGCCAAGCACAGAGGAGCAAGAAATGGTGTAGCTATTTGGGTACCTGTATCCTTGCTTCAGGTAAGTCTATTTTGGCAGCTAGTCTCTCTCTGGCAAACACGTCAGGGTAATGAGTTCTCTCAAATTCTGGTGTAAAGGAAAAGTATAGAATTAGTGTTAAAAATAGGTTTCAGAAAGAACAACCACATATTGCTTTCAGCCTACTGCACGATTCTTTTTTAGCACACTCTCTGCTTTAAATCATTTATGAGGCATATTCCCACAAAAGGGCTTTCGAACAAGGTAGTATCTGAGTTTATTTCAAAAGTGAGAGATGTCGTGGTTCAGCGTTCACTCTCTCTCACCACCCACCCCACCCATAAATGCACTTGCTCTCCCATCCTGGAGTGATGTGATTAAAAGCTGAAACCTTTGGACTGTGTCCAATGGTAGACGATTAAGGAGAAACTGACATGTTCCTCTGTGCTTGGGATATGTCAGCAGGTCAGTTAATGCATTTTCCCTCCTAACATTTAAACGATAAACCACAATATCTTAAACAATATCTTGACGTCTCAGCCCATAATCAGAGCTGCACCAAGAGTCAAAGCCCCTAATCAGCTGCACCAAGTCTACTACAGGCCGGGGGTGATTAAGCTGGAGCAGATCAAAATAAGATTTGCAGCCACGGTGCCCCAAGCAATCCCTCAAGCACAGCTGAGAAAAGGAAGATGAAGACTGAGGCCTTAGTTCACCCAAACAGCCTGCACCGCATCCTTGGGAGCATGTGACCGTCAGTGCAAATTTGGTTTATCATTTAAACATTGAAGAGATGTTCCAGAAACTTTTGAGATTTTCATCAGTTCGTATCAACACCCTTTTCCCCCCATCTGGCAAACTGGATTTGGGGCAGGCAATGGGATGCACTCGCTTTGTTCAGCGCATGGGAAATGCCACCCACCTTTCTCAAGCGCTTCTATTTGTTCTTGGGTGAAAGATGTCCGATTTCGCTGCAGTTTTCTTTTCAGCTGGAGTCTCATCTGTGCCTCATCTGAATCTTCACCGTTTGAACTGATGGAGTTGGTATTTTCACCCCCTCCTTCTTGCTGTGGGCAGCCATCTACAACACAAAGAGGATAGGCCATGCTGTACAATAATAAAGAAAGTTGGTCCTCGCAAGCAATCTGTGTAGGTAGCCTCTTATAGTCCAATCAAAACTTTGATTTGTTCTGATCCAAAGCATATTTCAGGATAGTGCAGCAATCCAGAGGGTGCAATCCTGTGTGTGCACACCTGACTGCAAATCCAACCGAATTTATGTCTGAATAAATATGTAAAAGGGTCAGCCTGCACATCTCACTGAAGTCAGATGGGATTTACTTGCACATCGTCACTCAGATCCACTTAGCTTTTGTGGAGTGTGGAGCTTTCCCATTGGAAAGGGTGTACAAGAGGAAGTTGTCCTCTAAACTGAAATATCTGCAGAAGCCTGTAGGCATAAAATTTCTGTGCATGCATGGGAGCATAGCCAGAGCTCTAGCCTGAGATCAGTATGCTTAGGGCTGGGCTGCACATTTAAGAGAAGGGAATAAGCTTAAGCCACACAGGTTTAACTGGTTTGTGGTTTAGGAGGGCCACACTGATACATATAGGACAACTCTGGTTTTGGAGACTGTTGAATCACCTTATTTTTTAAAAAATGCATGCAGCTGGAGGGAAAGAGAATAAAGTGTTTCTGCAACACAGTCCAGTTAAAAATGGAAGGAGACCAAATACAAACCAGGATGGGGGCACAATTAATGTTGGCTAAAGCAGGATGGAGTTAAGGAATATCAAAATAATAACATTTTACTATGCGATCCAAGAAGGGATACATATATTTGTCTGTCTGACTAATTCCTGACATCTCTTCTTGACCCCATTCTCAATATAACAAGTTTAAATAGAGTTTCAAGTAAATATGGTGGCATCTTTTGCAAAATGCCCTGAAAAATCCTTTGTCTGAGGAATCTATTTACCTATTGCTACATTTAAAATAGTGATGTTCAGTATTTCAGATTATCTGTAATCAGTAATTCCTATCTAATCAATTAGATGTTGATAGGTTTGCAGAAAATGCTATTAAGAAACCAAACCAAGCTTGTAATCTTTTTTAAAAAATATTTATCTAGTTTTGATTTGAATTCTGCACAGTCAATTTCATTTTAAAGGTTGTGAATTTAGAAGTGCCTGCATTGTTCTGCAGTTTTATTCAACTATTGTATGAGTGTGCATTGCCTTGACACCTATTACAGAGCACAGCTGTAATTATATCATCACCAAGAACAGGCTATAATTGCTGAAAATGGAATTTTATATTTAGATAAAAGGACTGTCCATTCTTTGTAATGTGTTGCACCAGAGAAAAGTAAGATTTCTTTTAAAATTTTAACATGTAATTTTAAAAAGAAATAGTAGCGAGTTCGCTAAGTAGCTAAATATGCTATTCTGCAGCTGAGCGCCTGGCATATCATTTAAGTGGTACATTTTTAATTAGGGCATTTCCACTACTTTTAATGTAATTTCTATCATTAAACAAGAGAAAGTTTTATTGTTTTCACATTGCTGCTGGAGGTAAAGATATGCTCGTGGTCTAGCTGTCTTTCAAAGTGTCTGCAGACACTGAGGGAAAGGGGGGGAAAGGGGGGGAAGGGGGGCTTACAAAAGGAACGGACATTTCTGTAGAGGCAGAGGAGAAGTTGTCAGTGAATTAACTCTCCCTTTCCTTTCAGAGCATAATTCAGAGTGGTTTTTGATGTTGCTAAATTTTTTAAAAAACCCCACAGAATTAGGAATTCTTTTTAACACAAACTTGCTGGAGTCAGGGAAAAAAGGGGGAGTTGCTAAAAATAAATGGCCAGCTCTCTCTCTCTCAGCTTGGAAATATATTTGTGGGAAATCACCTTTAAAGTAATATCATTTATAATCAGCTCACAATGGGCCCAGCCTTCAAAGGCTGAAGAGAATTGTGACAGGATCTGGTCGGGATCTTTTCAAACACTTTGAAATGTTTTAAAACCCCAACTTTCTCTTCCATTTAAACAGTTGGATTCATCTCCAGTGGTCACCATATGGGCGTTTGGAGATCTATTGAGATGACCACCAACACTTGAATAGAGCAGGAGCTGCTTTTCACCAGGACACAATGCCCTCCGAGTAAGGGAAACTATTAAACTCTTGGGGCAAGGAGGAGGGTTGGCAAACTTTCGTGGGCAGAATTTGGAGGACACAATCAGGCAGGCCCAACAAAAGGATTCTCTTGAGGCTCGCAGTGGCCCACATTGTATCACAAGGATCCCAGTCAACAGACTTTTCAGTGAAGTATGTTAACCTTTAGGCACAACTATCATTAATCACTGTCCCCTGGGCTCGGCTACTCAATGCTATTTAGGATTTTTTTTTAACTTTCTATAGGAGCCAAGGAAGAAAGAAAGAACACCCCTAAACTGGTGAATAGGCCAGCTCCATACACTGAGCCTGTTTACTCAACACCAGAAAAACGGGGGGGGGTAAAGGAGAGGGGGAAACTCGTTATCTAGGATTAGAGAAGTTTCACCTAACAGAGAAGAGCCCCAAGACAAGGGCCCTGTTTTTATTTGCTAGTCAAAGTCGGCAGCTGACTTTTCCAGTGTTTTCCGAGGAAGGGCACTTGTGGGTTTCCACTTTGCTTTTTAGAAATGTAGCTGGTCAGCTCAAGAGCTGCCCTCATTCGGGCGCCTGTTTTTCCTAAGCAATGCTGCTGGGATGGTGGACTGTTAAGCCTCTGGATCCCTTTGGCATCGTGGGTTAGAGAACTGAGTGCAAAACAACCACCGGTGTTGCACTAGTTCTCAGTGACTAACACACCTGTAAAGCAACAATCCTGATTTGGAAGTTCAGTGGGACTTAATTTAGAGAAAACATACTGAAGGCTCACACCTTCTGGTAGAGATGGAATCCCTTCCTGGGTGCCACTGCCCTATATCTGAGAGGGGAAAGAAGCAGAGGGCAACATGCACTATTCCTAACTGATGCTCTGTGCATGTGCTTTGTATCTGTTTGGCACGCCTATAAATGAGCTAATATGGGTTATTAATGGGCAGTAAGACCCACTGTTTGATAGTGTTCATTCACAAGTATGCCCCCGGGGTTACTGTAGCCTTATTCGAGTACGGGGACTTGGCACATGATGAATTTCCTACATAGATATCATAATACTCCCTTTGCTTGTGAGACTAGCTCATCCTGACCAACTTATTTACAGGGGGCAAAATAAACTAATCAGGATGTGCTGAGGATTTATGAACACAGGAGGAGGACTCTCCTGGGGAGGTTCCTGAATGGGGAGCACGGTAGGTAGGTAGGTAGGCAGGCAGGCAGGCAGGCAGGCACTTCCGCTCCACCAGCCTTCAGGTGGGGCTGTCACAAACAAGCGGACCGAGTGCTACTTCTGAACAAGCGTGTTTAGGATCGCCTGCGTTTCCCCAGTCGAACCGCTCTAAATCAGATCTCTTGCAAATTGGCTAAAGCAGGTTTAAAAGATTTAGCCCCACTGATGACTATAAAGCAAACACCACTGAACTGAATCAGGCACACACAAATCTGAGCCCATCGGGTCGTGGATCGCCCGGCGTAGAAACAAAGGCAGCCACCAGACTGCTGGGTTACTCTGTGAAGACCACAAGTCCCAGTCCAGCCCGAAGGACAAAATCGCCTGTCCTGGAAACTGCCCGGGCGGCCTCCACTGCTTGCGAGCTCCACTGCACATAATCTACAAGACACCAAACGTAGCATGCGTGTGTGAGTGTGTGGTTTCTGGCGGCGGCGGTGGTGGTGTGCGTGCGTGTGTAAAAGCATCTGGATGCTTCAGCTTTGTTGGGTATTACAACAAGTTGAAAACACTCAGTATATCTGGGGTTAAATGTTTGTTGATGTTACAGGAAGTCACATGTTTCTCATGTAACCAATGTTCTTTAGATGTAGAAAGCCCGGGAATTTTCTCCCTGATCTAGGAATTTGATTGGGACTAAAGTGTCAAGGTGTATTACCATTTTATGGCTTCGCTTCCCGTCTTTGTTTGATGTTCTGAAGAAGAAGAGTAGCCATAATCTCTCTCTTCTAGTTTTGTCTTTGTAGAGTAAGGATGTAGCCGATTATGCTCTGTTATGTTCATCCCAGTTACCCTCCCCATGCTAGAATTTAGTGAAAACTTTATATTTTAATCACACATGGACGCTAAGTCTGAATTATTTTACTCTGGCTCTGCTGGACTACCTTATCTCTGCTAAATACCATTTTTTCAATATCTCACTATCACCCAACAGGCTTTCAGCCCCACTTCAGCTAGTCCGTGGCGGTGTGCAGCCGTTCGGGTTGCTGTGTTGTCTTTCCGGTCCAACCCTCCGGAGCAGACCCCAACCCTGGATTCAGACTTGCTTTTGCTGAAAGCAGCTGCACAGTCCCCGTTGCGTTTGGGTGCGCGTGCGTGGCTGGGGCGAGGGGTGGTGGTTCCGCCCGCGGGCGGCTGGGGCTCGCGCCCTGGTCCCTGGAACAGTCCTCCCTCCCCCCCCCCGCGAGGAGACGGCCTCCGATCCAACCCGTGCGCATGTCTGCACTTAGTCATGCGTGGCCAAGGCCGCTTTCACGCGCAGGCGCCATCCATAACTGATAAACAAACCCCCGCTTTCGAGCGAGGCCGGGCGGGGAATCCCTCTTCTTCCAAGGTGAAAATGGCAGCTGAAATTTCCCCCTGAAAGATTCGAGGGGGATTCTTCCAAACCACACTCAAAACCCTCTTCCCCCACCCCCACCCCCACCGGCAGCCAGCACTGCTAAAGACCGTGAAGGCTGCGAGCTGGCTCCATTAAAGCCAACGGGAAATTTACCATTGACTTCAAGAGGATAAAGTTTGCGCCTTAAATCAAGGGCTCTTCATTTAGTATTTATTGCAGCCTTTTCGCTTGTTTTCATTCCCATTCCCCAGCTCCTCTCCAGACAACAACAACAACAAAAAAACCCTATCCACTAATGTCTGTTAAAGCTATATAAAGGTTTGATCTGGAAAAACAGATATGTTTTCTTTTTTAAAAAAATGTCAGATAATTAAGATATCTTTCTTCCTTTTAACGGGGGACTCTCTCTCTCTCTCTCTCTTTAAAAAAAAGCCCTATAAAGGAATGAACTCAATAGTCCGTTCCACCTTCTAGACCTAATCCGCAAGAAAGCGACTGAATATGCTGTCCCTATTATCCTATAGCTAGACCATCTGACGCTGGGTATAGGATTTGTTTCCAGGAAAGAAAAAGAGGGCGGGGGGAATAAAAGACGCTGGGAAATAAAATCATTCCTTGGTTTCTTAGTGTCTTAATCAGTGAGGCGGAAAACTAGCACAAAAAAAGAGAGAGAGAGAGAGAAAGAAAGAAAGATAGCAAACCGATTGCGGCACCTTTCAGCTGCAGAGCTGGGATCAAAACATTGTAGCATCTGTTGAAAGAGAAAGTGTCTAAATCCTATAGAAGGCTTTAGTCTTACGAGGAGGGAGGGAGGGAGCACGGGGGGGGGGAGATAAGAAACAGTGTCTCAGTGATCCCTAAAACCACTAAATCACTGGAGAATTTCTCCCGGATAGAGATGTCTCTTTTTGTTCTGTCAGCTCTCTCGTGTATCCATTATTTTATTCACTGCTGCATGGCGTTTATCAGATTGAGACCATATTTGTCCCCCTCTGAGACCTAACCTTGCCTTATGCTTCTGGAGTAATGGACTCTTAAAAATCCAGGAGCACAGAGACAGCCCTTGCGAGGGGAAAACGTTAAAGAGGGGCATGAATATTCCAGGGCAAAGCCATTTTATTAATGTTAATTTAGGGATGCGGAGGCTTCGAGAGAGCCCCCCCCTCCCCACCGGCACGGCTCTCACGTCTCCTCCTCTCTTATATTTATGTATCAAACTTTTACCCCACCCTCCCGCCAAGGCGGCTCAGGGCGGCTTACAAATAATTAATACCATCTTCTGCCATCTTCTTTTCCCCTCCTGACTCGGGGCCAATAACATAGCGGAATCTCTCTCTCTCTCTCCCTCTCCCCACCCCCACCCCTCATTCATTTGTTTTAACTATATGGGTCTTTGACACTCGGGCACTCTAGTCGTGAGCACGTTTACCCCTGAAGGTTTCACCGGCGTTTATTTCCACCTACAGAGGGCAGCTAAATACGCTCCGGGGGCCATCATCCGGGAGGGCTTTAGCCTCCTGTGGACACTTACGTGGAAGTAAGTCCCACTATACCAAATGGGGCTTACTTCCGAGGAGACATGCTTGAGGCTGGGCAGAGCGTCTCGTGGGTATCTGGGGAGCGGGCTTAAATATTGCGCTTAATTCTCCCTTGAAAGCCAAAGGGACTTACAAGAGCTTGACTTGAGCTGATCCGTGAATCCCTCCCCCAAGTGCCAATCCAAAGACTTCAAGAGGCAGTGAAATTACACGGGAAATCTGAACGACATTCCTGGGCACTAGTGCCGGCACCCCTCGACTTGTGGCGCTACCGTCCCGTCCCCCCCTCCCCCGGCGGGGACCCCACGCCTTTGGGACAGGAGCCCTCTCTCGGCTTCCCTGAAAGGAAGGGAGTTCAGCTCCGAGGATGACGTCCTAGCGGAGAACACGCGTCGTGTGAACGGAAGATGGAGGGCGAGAAGGCTTCCGTTGCAGGCGCCGCTGTCTGGTGCAAAGGGCAGCCAGGGGCCTAGAGCCCCTCCAAGTGTCCGGAGTCCGCTGGTGCCTTTCCAGGACGGGTGTCAGGTCGGTTCCCCCAATGACTGCTGCACTAGGGCACCCTCCGCTTTCGAAGCAAAAGCTCGATGGGCATGTATTAACAAAGGAGGTTTAACATCGACCCACAGCCCCTAACGGGGAGGGCAAACGCCGGTCCGAGAGAAGAGGGCGAATCCCCAGCACTCCTCCACGCACCAAAGAGAGCGTCATCCCTTGCTGCGTTTTCCCCACACTCTGCCTTCCCATACCCTCAACCAAGCAACCCACCCCCCACCCCCCGAAACCGCTCTCTCCGGGGCGCCCTCGCACGCCAGATCTGCGCCGCTAGAGCTCTACGAACTATCCGTCAAGACGAACAAAGAGTCGTGTGGCCCCCTGAAGACCAGCAGATCCAGGGTGGCCGCCGGAGCCCACGCCACCAAAGCGGGCACCATCATCGCTCCCGAAAGCGCCCCCAGCTGTCCCTTTGGGCTTTGCTGCAGCGGCTTAGGTTGGCCGGAGCTGTGGGCTGTCCTTCGCAGCCCCCCCCCCTCCCTTCCACACATCTAGGTTTGCTACACAAGAGAGGGATTCTGCCCCCGACGGGGGGTTATGATACAGATGCCGCCCCAGCCCTCGCGTGGCCTCCTTGGAAGAACGTCCAACAGATTCCAGGAGATCCTACTGGGGAAGGGAGACTTCAGTCCTATGCACTGAGTCAAGTCCCTGGCGGAACTCGATAGGCCTGAACCCGTGTCGGATTGTAAAGCACGCCAGATTCAGAACAGGCCAGCCCGAAAGTGAGCGGTCCTTTACTGCTGGGTGGGGCCCTAGCGCCCCAGGGATGCCGCGCTCCTGTGGAGTACAGCCAGGGGAAAGTTGCTCTCCGTCTGGGGGTGCTCCGCTTCCCGCCTGTCACTTATCGGAGAGCCAGTTCCACTTAAGTCCACGAGCTCTTCTCCCGAGCAACTCGATCGGGCAGGGTGCCAGTGTTCCCTCTGAGATGAGTGAGTGTGAGCGAGCTCACAGTTTTTTAGCCTCCGGCTCACACATTTTTTGCCTTGGCTCAGGAAGGATGGGACTCCAGAGCAAACTCATTTATGCAGAAGCCAGATTGCTCGCTCACAACTTCAATGCCAGGAGCTCACCAAGTAGAATTTTTGCTCTCAAGACTCCACAGCTTAGAGGGAACATTGCAGGGCACACACACACACCCAAGAGAATGCGCACGCCTGGCCCTTTCCCCACAGGTCTCCTTCAGGGACCTCAGAACCGCCTCGGCCAAGGGACAGGAGCCCAGCACCCCCGGGAACTTCTCCCGTGCAAGCCTGTTGGACGAGTGGGGGAGCCCAGGCATCCCTCCCGGCCATCAGCGTCGGCCTTGCGCCGGAGAACTTCCCGGCCGGTTGTGCCCATGCTGTTTCGGGGGGGG
>NW_015161424.1:635048-637233 GCF_001447785.1 Gekko japonicus
CTGCTGGAGTGCGGGGGGGGGAGGGACGCCCACTGGCTCCCCGCAGCTGCTCCTCTGAAGCCGGGGCCCCCTCCGCGGGCGCCCCTGGACCAGGCCGGTTGCCGCCCCGCCCCCAGCACCCCCCCCCCCGAAGCGCAGGCGGAGGCTCCGCGGCTCCTCTGGAGGGAGGGACGGACAGACGGCTCCGTGGGATGGGAGGCCTCCTGCCTGCCTGCCTGCCTGCTGGGGCCGTCACCACCAGCCCAGTCTCCTGTGGCCCTGGAAGGAGGCTGGGCTGGGCCGGGCGGGACCCCCGCTCCTCCCGTGGACCGCGGCCCGCAGAGGTGGAGGCGTCCGCGGGAGTCGGGGCAGCAGGGGGGGGGGACAGGACGTTCGCCTGCGACCGGCCCGCAGGGAGCACAAGTGCTGCTGCTGCTGCTTCTGCTGCTGCCGGGCCTCCTCTGGGCCACCGGGACTCCAGCTCAGGCGGGCCCTGACAATGTTCCCTCTGAGCGCAGTTAGTGTGAGCTGGCTCACAGTTGTTGTTTTTAAGCCTCCGGCTCACACATGTTGGTCTTCGCTCCGCAAGGAGGGCTCCGGAGCAAACGAACGGATGCAGCAGCAGCAGCAGCAGCAGGCCAATCGCTGGCTCACCACTCTAAGCTCCACAGCCGAGAGGGCGCCTGGCCCACAGCAGCCAGCTCTGACCCCAGCGGGGCTCTGGAGGGCGGGATTCTGTCCAGGACCGCCCTCCCGGCAGGCGCTCGGCCGGCCGACACACGCGCAGCCAGGTCCCGCGGACAGACTGCCTCCTGGGCGCACTCCCCTCGCTCACGGCAATGGGGGGGGGGGGACACCCCCCCAGCGGGAGAGCGGGGCTGACGTAGGCGCGGGGGGCTTGTGGGAAGGCCAGTCCTCCCCCCCCCACGCCGCCGCCGCCACCACTTCCTCAAGACTTTCTCCCTCCCGAGAGGGAGACCCGAGAGTTGGGCGCTTAATAAGATGCCCCAGATCTCCTCCGTGTTTCCAGGGTCCCTCCTAGCTTGCTCCCTTCCCTTAAAACTGACATGTCTAATTGGCAAGCGGTGCCGCATCGTGTCCAGGGGTCTCCTGTGGAACATTTCTACAGCTGTCTCCTTCAACTAGGCGCTTATTCATGTCGCCTTAATGAGAAACAAAACGATCTCTAATGAGCAATTACATAGCGGCAGAATTGTTCCCATAACAAATTCTTGCGTGTGACAGAAACATCCTTTGTACCAAATATTCCGCATATTGTTACTGATTTCTTTCTCTTGCTCGCGCGCTCTCTTTGCCCCGGTGCCTTAACCTCCTTTTCGGGAGGGAAACAAAAAGCAGGTTGTTGGGGCAGACACCTCTCTTGACAGGCGGACCACGGCCGGGGGGGGGGCTGCTCCGAAAGAGGGGCCGCAGGCGGGGGGGGGGGTGGGGTTGGGGGGTGGAGAACCCAAACAAACCAGAAGCCAGGAAGCATCTCAAGGCGAAGAAAGGCAGCGTCCCTTCCCTCTTCATATTAACCCCTTGCCATGCTCAACAACAATCGCCGATGATAATTCAGGGTCAACAGTGGCCCGTCTGGGCAAAGTTGATGCAGGTCCAACCTGGGGGATGGGCTGGTCACGGGGTTTTAGGGGTACACCAGCGAGGAGCAAACTCACACCAACTCCAACCTGGATCTTGAAACTCCAATAACCACGAGACTGGGTAAAACCGAATCCCTCCACTTCTATACCTTTTGCGTAAACATACACGCGCAGGCGCCCCCAGCTCGGCTCGCTTTCTTAAAGCAAACAGGAGGAGAGAAACTCCCGAGGAAAACCGAAATGAAAACCCGGCAGGCCGCGAACCACCAGGGCTCCTAGAGGCCACGGATCTCCCTTTCTTTCTTGCCCGTCATCCTTGATGCTCCGGGCTCATAGCTACGTAATTTGTCAATTACACTTAAAGCGCCATCTGATACAATGATGCTTATCTCGCAGTCTGTCAGTGATTCAGCGTCTCGGACGCTTTGCAGAGCCTGATTTATTAAAACTCAGTTTAATCGGCAGAGTGTCACTCTCTCTGTGTGTGTGTGTGTGGGGGGGATTTCGACGGAAGGCCTTATGAGGAGGGGGGGGGGGGTTCCTGGAAGAAGGAGGGAGAAAGATGCAAATAAAACCCTGATTTTTAAAAAAATTTCCTTGGC